>NW_013665898.1:626711-627927 GCF_000517525.1 Limulus polyphemus
AAACACTCCATCATGGATATTGCGCGAGTCTTCTGTTAGTTTAAAACTTCTTCATTAGCTATATCGTGCCAGTCTACCAGATTTTAAATACTACTGGTTAGGTATGTTGTGTTAGACTACTAGGGTTCAAAACATCTTCTTGTTAGTTGTGTAAATCTACTGGATTTTGAAAACCTCATTTGGCTCATTGGATTTACTTGAGTTTAAAAACTCCTCAGTATGTGCGTGTTTTGTCAGTCTATTAAAATATCTACGTCATTTGGTACTAACAGGTAAAAAATATGATCAGTAAATAAAGATGTGATCGAAATTGTAACTAGTCATATAGTTATGAATTATCACATCAGCTACTGATAAAAAATAGACTATTCTTATAATTATGTCAAAAACTTTTACAAAAGCACACAGTTTGTTTGTAACTAAGCACAAAACTACACAATGGGCTATCTGTGCTCTGCTCACCACGGGTATCGAAACCCGGTTTCTAGCGTTGTAAGTCCGCAGACATACCGCTGTGCCACTGGGGGGCTTTTTAACATTAAGTATATGATGATTTATTTTTATCATTTATAATTCATAAAAGTGTTCAAGATGAGATATTCCTTATTAAAACATTATAATCTATAGTTAGTCTTAAAATATAATAAACCAGCATAATGTTTACTTTTTTATTAGGAAAAATTCAAGACCTTGATCGTGAAGAAATTGATAATTTATCTGATAACTGCATCAACAGTGATTAAATTTATTCTTTTCATAGTCATATTGTTAGAAGTTATCAAAAATTTTAAAAAAGGTGCTAAATTTAGGATTTAAAAGAAGTCAAAAATATTAAATATTAAAAGTATTCAATATTGGTGATTATATTATTAAAATTAGCAAAAAAAGTCCTTGTCCTCCGAGATTTTTTTAATGAAAATCATTTTTATTAGTTCTATGAAAAAACAGTTAAATTTGTAAAGTTATCTAATTATATGTTAGATATATTTCTTTTAATATGCTTGAAATACAATTAGAGAAATTTAAAAACAATTTATTATTACCCTAATTAATAAAGTAGGTTGTAATTTTGGTTTTATTTGTAACAGTTATATGTATACATTTTAGTTAATGAAGTCAATACAACTATAATATTTACAAAAGTACATTAAATAAAGATATAGCTATTACTATTTTAGAGAAATCCATAAAAATGAAATATAAAATAGATTCTATT
>NW_013665898.1:628927-663684 GCF_000517525.1 Limulus polyphemus
GACTAGAGGGAAGGCAGCTAGTCATCACCGCCCACCGCCAACTCTTTGGCTACTCTTTTACCAACGAATAGTGGGATTGACCGTCACATTATCACGCCCCCCACGGCTGAAAGGGCGAGCATGTTTGGTGTGACGGGGATTATTCATGAAAGACAGAGTGCAGTTAAACATTTTTGGTAAAAGAAGGGATTTTAGTTTTCCCATCCTTAGTCTACCGACCCCAAATAGTGTACTCACCATTAAAGGGAATGGTGATTTCACAGTTAAAAATATATTTGACTATTTGTAATAACAGTATATCATTTATAGATATTGTTCAATTGCTGACGAATCAACTAAAAGTAATGGATATAAAGTATGAGAAATAAAACATTAAGCTTTTTTATAATAAATAACCTAACATATTAAGAAAATAAAGGAAATGATTATTTTCTGGTTATTTATAAGGAGGAAGCTAAAGTTTATAAATACCTAGCCTTTATACATTATTATTTACTGACTTGTTCAGTATACCGGGATGGAAAGACCAACTTCAAGTTGCTGAGCTGATCTCATCTTACCTGACTATACTTGAATAAGTTTTCTCAAGAATGGCTATATAATTAATAATTACATAACTATCAAGTTAAAGATTTATAGTTTGTATTACCATCATTTTGTAATAATCATTTAAAGGGTGGAGGTTGGGAGTTATAAAAATGTAGAAATATAGGGTGGTTTATTTCTACTACAAGGTTATTTTGACACCTGCATTTTATGTCAATGTATTAGGGGTGTCTGTCTTCCCACAGCTGGCTGTAAACAGCAAAAAGCAATAAGATTGAGACGTTCTGGATCAAAGCGCTTATCTCCTAACCTCTAATTTGGTTTTTCCCTCTCGGTCCTTAATTCGACATTTGCACTTGGATCAAGTTTGATAGATGGAATATAGATGAAATTTGAGTGTTATGACTATTAAGCACATACATTTTCCGTTTTGAGTTGAAGGATAATGACAAAGACTGGCAATGGACGATTTTCTTTCCTTCTTTTTTTTTTAGGTTAGAATCGTATAATATACATCCCGATTTATATCTAGTCTAACTCTTTGTTCAGTATTTCATTTTCTTACTTTTATTAACACAGACTTGTTATAATTAATTATAACTCTAAAAATGTGGTGCTACTTGAAACCTGTAAATGTACGTTTTGTATGAAAAGCTAAAAAACAGACATGAAATACACAGAAGATGTAAAAATGCTACATATTACTAATTATTGGTTGCATGTAATATAGAAGATCAAAAACAGCTTGTTGTCAGGGCTACGAAAGATCTGACTAGCTTCAAAACGTCTGATTCATGACTAGCAGTAGACCTCTGATAAGCTGCTCTAGAGCTGAAAGTACCTCAAAAAATATTTATCATCTGTGATGTTTCAAGTTTATTAGTTATATGGTAATAAATGTACAAGAAACCTATCCACACACACCAGTACTTCCACTGAAGTCTAGAGGAAACCTACTCACACACACTAGTAATTCCACTGAAGTCTAGAGGAAACCTACCCATATTCACCTACGATCCACAGAAGTCTACATGAAACCTACCCCTAGCTATCAATATCTCCACTTCAGATACGCAGAAGTGTAAAGGAAACCTACCCATACTCACCAGTACTTCCACTTCAGATCCACATAATTGTAAAGGAAACCTACCCATACTCACCAGTACTTCCACTTCAGATCCACATAACTGTAAATGAAACCTACCCATACTCACCAGTACTTCCACTTCAGATCCACAGAATTGTAAATGAAACCTACCCATTCTCACCAGTACTTCCACTTCAGATCCACAGAATTGTAAATGAAACCTACCCATACTCACCAGTACTTCCACTTCAGATCCACAGAATTGTAAATGAAACCTACCCATACTCACCAGTACTTCCACTTCAGATCCACAGAATTGTAAATGAAACCTACCCATACTCACCAGTACTTCCACTTCAGATCCACATAATTGTAAAGGAAACATACCCATACTCACCAGTACTTCCACTTCAGATCCACAGAATTGTAAAGGAAACATACCCATACTCACCAGTACCTGATATTCAGATCGATCTCTCTCCAAATTATGCAAACACTTGTGTAATAAGAAACAGGAAGTACAGATCTGGGAGAATTTGTGAACATGAATACTTAGGAATAACTCAATATCATCAATAAAACCTTTCATTCTATAATCACTGGAGGAAAAACCATTAACTCAGAAAATTCAAGTCAAACCGAAATCCACCATCTTTCTCCCGTTTTGTACCAAAACATAAGTACAAAAGTGGAAGGATGCGCAAAAAAATTAATATGACAGTATCTTTCAGAACCAGAAAAGCTCACAGATACGTATTATCATATGCTAAACGACCCACAACTCCAAAAAGCAAAACCAGGTGGTCTACAGTATTCTCTGCAGCAGTGAAGAATTTTAAACGGGCGAAACAGAACTATCTAACAAAAAATTAAAGAACATGAAAATGCAATAAAACTTATGTACCCAGAAAGATCGGCCACAATATTTACAAAGCATTGAATAAGGAACAACACTGAAAATTCAGTAAAATTAAATAACCTCTAAGAATAAATATGAAAAATCAAGTTTTGATCGAGATCAAGGACTAGACACTCGCAGTAAAATCTATTAAAATAAAAAAAAAAACAGAAGTAACGCCACAGCAAATCAATCATTAGAAAACCAAAAGACTAAGGAGCTGTCGACCAGTATCAAAAACCAACAAAACCAAGAAACTCTCAAACAGGACCACAATACACAACACTATAAGCCCCATAATAAGAAAACAACTACAAACCTGAAAGCTATGAGCCCGAAACGTCTTTACCTTCAAACACAAGGCAGGAGCTGACCACAAAACACATTTGGAAATATCTACCACACTGCCTAAAGTTACCTTGAAAGAAGACTTAAAGTTTCTGTTTCAATAAGCCATTTTGATTGAACAAAAAACTTTGTGGTGATCATCATCAGTATATCGTTATTTAGTTTATAGTATGACCGTCACAATATATCATTCTTTAACACATAATATGGCCATCACAGTATATCATTCTTTAAATTATTTGAACGTTTATTAGCGTCATCTTGGAGGAGCTGCCATTTACGTTTTAAATTGTTTAATTGATGACGTTTTGATGTTTAAGCTGTCATTATAATGTAAAATATCTAGAAGTCATGAGATAGTTGGAATCCAGATTTTTATGATTCTTTTATAAAAATGAGTGTAAAGTTTAGAGATCGTTTAACCACATTCCCAACTTCCTTCTGCAAACCTTCACAGTAGCCACGGTAGGCAAATCTACAGAAATATGCAATGAGTCATTAAGATTTGTATGCCGGTTTAAAACCCTTATTAATGTGCTATCTTAACCTTAATAACCTTTTAATGGTAGTAGAAGCGTGGTCTACAAAGTTCACTAATGTTTTTAACGAATCAAGCAATGATTTCTACCAGACATGAATACAGTAGTTTTGCCAAGCAAGATGCCACGCGCAAACCTTCCACTATGGAGCTATAAAGTCACAAAATAAACCTCTAAAACCACATGTCTTCAGTAATCATCAAAGTATGTTTTCCAACTAAGCCTAATTTTAACTTACCTATAGTAATGGTTTAAAAGTAAAAATAAATACCGTTTCCAACATGAAAGGCTAAAAATACCAGATTTGAACAGTGTTAGGTTTTAAGACTATCGTTTCTTTCCATATAATGGGTTGTTGGTTATGAAGAAAATGCACATTCACCAGAAAACTCAACTCACCAGTCTACAGCTACAAGAATCCTCCCTAGTGTGCGGGTTCTGACGGCTTTCATCCGTACTTATTTAGTTTAGCAACCGGAAGACATTAAACTAGGCAGATGATAAGTGATACGTACAGATGTAAGGTTCGCTGAGTTAACAACATTGTCGTTTAACACAAAAAAATAAATATGTTTCCAAAAGTTGTCGCATAGTATTTGGCTGAACATTTCTTATTTTAGTCAGATATCTTGGTGATTCTTGTACAAACACACACACGAATATATATTTGTGAGAGAACCATATGCAAGATCTACATGAAAATAGAATATAGCAAAGATATAGTATATAATAAAATGTTACCTTTCTCTCCTTACTTTTCTCTAGTTCCCTGTTCTCTTCTCTTTGTCATTCCCTATTTTATCCGCTAGTTTTTTATTCTCCTTTTTTTCTCGCTTTTTTCTACTTGCATTTTAATTGTGTCTCTTTTTATCATGATTCGTGTTTTTTCTTATGTATTCTAATGCCCAAAACTCATGCTTCAGTGTTTGGTGTACTTCTTTCTCGTTTGCATGTTACATCTGCTTTTCCATAATTCATACTTTGACAATGGCGCCTCATATTTTCAGCCTTATCAGTGAAACATACTGATTCTTCTTCAGGCTTAGTTGAAGTACTTTAATATACAAAGAGTCCTCGTTCCACACATTCAAACTACATCCTATTATTTTAAAGTATTGGTTGTCTACTGGCGTTCCACGTACCCGAGCATTAAGTTGAACAGAGGACTGATTTTGTTTTTTATTTTGGTGTCTGTAATTGCGTGTTCTTTAATATTTCTCAAAAGTCCTAACCGGATTCTCCCAAATATCGATACTTGTGATGTGTCGGTTGTTAGTATCTTTGTTAATACAAAGGCTATTCATTCCTAATGAAGTTAACACTTCCTGGTAATTAATCTATAGTGGTTGTTGTCTGAAATAGATGTGATATACTTGTTGTCAGAAACTTCAGGAATCTAGAAAAAACATTCTTAAAATTACAAAAGAACAGATGTCGTTTACAATTTTTGAAATATTGTTAAAACTCATTTAAATTCTATAATACTGAAATCAAATAGTCCTACAATCTTTACCGTCGCAGTACCAGAAATTATAAGTTAATGGAAGACATGAAATTCTTACATTTAATTCGGTTAGTTGAAGGAAATGCGAACCAAAGGGTGTTTAAAATTAGATTGAGAAGTTTAAGAAATTAAGTAACCTCTAACAAAAACAATAGCTTTACTACTTTTCTTGGATGATCCAGATAAAGTAATTCTGAAAACACAAGTGATAAAATAAACTTTATTGAGGAGGGGCGGTTACTGAAAAATGTAGGTTTCGAACTAACTCTCATTTCTCAAAATGTATCAGAAGGTAATCAGAAAAAAATATCATTGAACTTTTTTTTAGAAAATTCTATGATTTCTCAATTTTTTAAGATGAAATTTTTTCTGATATTTAAAATATTACATCTGATAACGCTGTAGATTATTTCCAAGCGTACAATGAAAAACCTTAATATTTCTCAAGGTGAAAGGGGAGCATAAATATGCGTATAAAAACAAATCTATTTATTTTAAAACCTGAAAATGTTTTCATATTGAATAAAATTGATTATGTTAGAAAGGTGTTAACTGTTTTGAACGCTCAGAATAAATTCCAAAACCAATGGAGAACTTACAGTTAGGAGAGAGCGCGTGTTACAGAAGTTTTTTTTTCTCAAAATTAAGAAAGAGGAAATTATCAACAACTAGGTTTAAAAAAAGAATCCAGTGCGTGGGATATCAATCTGACATTCTTTACAGATTACAGAAGGGTCACATGATCGATATTCCAATCAGACCTTCAGTATCTAATCTTGGCACATTTAATCATGATTTAGTAGGCTTTTAGTTCCATTTCTCAAAACCTTTCGAAAGCGATTGTATATTTAAAGACAGTTTCGAATCTGATTCATTTCTTAGACTTGAAAATTCGGTAAAACTGTTTTTGTGATATTTTTGATTTAGCATCTTTATATACGAACATTCCATTTTACGAAGTAACAAAACTGGCTTGTGATTTTGTTCACAAAAATCAATTAAAGATTAATGGCTTGACTAAGTAAACGTTTCACAAGTTGCTTGAGTTTGCATCCAAACAGTCAAGCTTAATGTTCAAACAGTTGAAACAGTAATGTCATATTAAATTAGTTTTGTAATATCTGAACCCAAAACATCATGAAAGCAAGTAAATTGAAGTATTTGAGATATATATAATCTATGACCTTGTAAGATTCGTCAGTACTGAAAAGTACACCTTTAGTTTTTGAAAAATATAAGTCCTTGAAGTCTTTTTATAAATATCCTGTACTCACATTTTATGAATAAAACAATATTTTTCGCATCTAAAATGTTAAATATAGACTTAAGTATCATTAAGTATCTTAATGTATCTTTAAATACAAAAGATAATGAATTACTACACAAATAATCTAATTGTCCATTGGAAAAGCCACTCTCTAAAACCATAAGCCATGATATAAATATTCATTTTTAAAACATAAGGTGTATTCTCCATTAAAAGATAGTTGTAAAAACTTTTTAAACGCTATATTTTGCAATTATACACTGTAAATTGATATCTTTATTTTAATTAGCTATCGAAGTAAAAATATTAAGCCAAGTACGTATGATTCCATATTTTGTCATGATAGTAAGAAACATTTTACATACAATATGTACAGAATAAAAGTATTCAAGAAACCAATAAAAAATAAATACATTATTACTTGTACTCGTTGCCTAAATTGTCAACATGAACGAAATATCTAAACACAATTATATTCTCACTTAATTATATGGTGATAATAAAAAGAAAGAAAGATAGAAGAAGCCTTCTACGTCCACTTGATTCAAAACAGCCACCCTTGTATAGAAGTCAACAAAACCTGAATACGTTTCCTTCTCGAAAACTTTCAAGTAATTATTTGATAGAAGTTATGATGGCGGAGACTTCAAATCTTCCTCCAAGAAGACCAAGGGTCAAATCCCAGATACCAACACCACAGAAATAATTTTTCTCGGGAATTCATTCCCTGAAACCTACAGCAGATTTTCAGTCTATAGAAAAAAAATAATTAGTATTTAATTATAAAAAATATTGCTAATTAATAATTAGCCTTAAGTGATCGTGGAGACTACTAATCATGACAACTTTGATATCTGATCACCACAACTTTATCGTAAGCACTTCAATATAGCCGGCCACCTTGTAATAGTGAATACAGCTATATCTTTTAAACAATGTATATCTATTTCCTAGTTTATGTTTTTATATGCTGGTTTAGTCTAATTCATTCCTTCAGGTAATTAAAATATTTAACTAGTTATTATTTGTAATATGTTGTATATATATGTATGACACATAAGAAAACGTACAGTAATGTTTTTAGCTTACGGAGAAGTTTGACTTCTTATGCTGGTAAGTAAACCAACAGACTCATAAGCTCTATAATCATAAGCTTTTTTTTAATTTTAGCATAGTGTTTAAAGCGTTAATACATGATATTTTGTTTCACCGCTCTTCAGCGTTGATCGCAAGGTATTTGTTTGTTTGTTGTTAAGCACAAAGCTACACATTGGGCTATCTGTGCTCTGCCCACCACGGATATCAAAACCAGGTTTCTAACGTTGTAAGTCCGCAGACATACCGCTGTGCCACTGGAGGGATCGCAAGGTAACATCTATATAAAGTAATATTTGAATTAGACAATTATCCAAGTTTTTCCTCGGACTGAAGATTTTCACATATTCTACAAGTAGCCCTAACTTTTTAACAATAATACAAAAATATTTTAGTTTGGGACTATAAATATTTCAGAATAACTTCGTGAATTTCCCAAAATTATAAAACAGAGTATCATTCTTGTTAAATTTTATATCCGATCAAGTGTTTGAGAACTGGAAAAGTTGTGTTTAAAGCTTCATGCAGTTTAAAATGTTTGGAATTTGTAAAGCTTAAGAATATTTTTTTTTATTTTTCTCTATGTTTGTTGTGAAGCACAAAGCTGCACAAATGGCTAACTGAGCTGGTACCGAAACCCGATGTTCAGTGTTTTAAGCCAACATACTTATTGCTGAGCCACCGAGGGCTTAGGTATAATGGGAATTTGACATTTCAGTAAATGTATTACGTTGTCATTTTTAAGTAAAATATTATGTTCAACATAATTTTTTCCTTCATTCAAATACACAACGTTTGTCATGAGATACTGAGTATATGTTAAGAATAAATAGACCGTGAAGCGTATTAGTAAAAACTTTTATAGATGTAAAAGCATCAGAGGTATTTCTCCACTGAATCTGTATCACTGATCGAGATAAACAACGATAAGAAAAAATATTAAGACTGCTAGCGCAAGTCCAACGCGAAATCATACTACAGGAAAGTAAAAACAATCTGGACTAGAATCAAACAATATTTAACTGTCTACTGCGTGTAATATACTACATAATTTAGATGATAATTATTTAAATAACTATCCAGTACAATATATCAAATGATTCATGCACTAAACATTTAAACAACTACATATTGCACTGTCTGAGAATGTCTATAAATATCATAGCAAAAAGTTTGAATTTCTTGTTCTTCTTATAAAACAAAACTGTAATTTTGATAAAACTTTTCAGTGTTGATAATTGTAAAGAGAGTGTTATGCAAATTAGATAAAATATTAATTTTGAGACTTTGTTACTAAAGTGAAAAATTATAAAGTTGATGACATGATGAGACATGTCGATCTACATCACCTTCTGGTGGTTTGCTCGTGAACAATCCATGAGCTCATGAGCTAATCGTGAAACATATGACGTCACCCCTCCATTAAGACAGCCGGGCCCTCTGGTGCCACTTTGTGGACGTCATTGTCCTCTGATGCCTTTTATGTAACAGTTATGTAACCCTAAGGTGGTGGCATCTTTTGTGTATTACGTAAAAATTATGGAACCCTCGAGTGTTAACGTCATTTGCATATTACATAATAGCTATGTAACCCTCAGCCAACATCCTTTGATTTTCACTTACCTGGTGACCCCATCCCTCCAATACGACATCCTGTGGACATGGGTTACACCAATAATTACTAATATGAAAGTAAATAAACTCCGTAATTATTATTATGTGCAAAATGCATCAATCTATTTTAAACTTATAATTCTGAATTTTACATTAGCAAAAGCAAAACAAAATTATATAGTTTTAATTCAAAATTCACTTTCTGGGATTTTAATGAAGCAAACTCTCGATCAAGCTGTTTCAAATCGAGCCAAGTGTAGTTTAGTGTTTATCTGGTCAGCCTATTGATCCAAGACTCAATGGTTCATCTAATCTTGCCACAAAAACGTTGTCCTCTGCACTTTAGTTCCGTGAGTGCGTTATAAAAGTAATGGTGAAATACCATTATTCGAATAGAGTAGACCAGAAGTTGGCAATGACTAGTTAGTTGCCTCCCCTCCAATCTATCAGTTCACAATTATGGAAGCTGGCACAACTAGTTGTTTTGCGCGAAATTCAACAACAACAACCCTTACATAGCTTTGCTTGAGTTTCCAAAAAATAAACAAATCCTCCAAGTTCAATGATCCAAAAAGTTATGGTTGTCAAGTTTTGTAGTGTGATGGCAAGACCAACTAAACGATTTATGTCATCACGTATTCCAGTAGGTTTTCATTAGTTTTTGTTTGAGAAGACCAAAGCTGTGATTAGCAAGTATTTGTGAAGTATTTTTAGTGCAATATATATACACTTGAACAGAGACATGCTTCTAATCTCGATTAGGTACTCCACTGGGGAGCTGAGTTCCCCCTGGTGGGATGATTAGTAAAATGCTTTAAGTTCATCAGAGCTCCAGTATATTAATGTCTCTTTATTGGGAGTGTTGATCTGTAAAAGCAATGTTAGGATCCATGTAATGCTTTCTTATGTCATCTGAACTCCACTTTTCTAATTTTGATATATCATACTATTATGATCATGATTTACTCATACTTCATTGTTATGATCATGCTTTACTCACACTTCACTGTTATGATCATAGTTTACTCACACTCCACTTTCCCTTCTTATGCTCATCAACTTTATTTAGGTTGTATTTATTCCTATCATGAATTGACTCATACCAATGTATGCATTAAAGTACTGTTTATTACTCGTAATTAATAACATATGGATTTGGAAAGAGGTTTCATTCCCAGTATTCTCTTTCTTTCTTTGAACTCCTGTCTTTTATGTTCCTTTCTGAAACCCACATCGAACCGATCTCTTTCTTTCTGACCTTGCACCTTTTTCTTGTATATGGGATTATAACCTTTCATTGCTATAATGAGTCTTGTAGTATCCATACTGGCTGAATAGTTAGAAAGACAGCCTTCCAATCATTTTTTAATAACTCAGAGTACTGTATCCCTCTAATTCCTTAGAGACTGACCAAAGGCCGGCTGCTTTTTCTTACACTCTCAGCTTCAACTGATATTACCTTACACCTAAGTTCATAACACATACAGAAAGCGAAATAGGTCACTGTACCATCTTAATTGAGCGAATCTTTCTTGGAGATATTGAATGTCTGTATCATGAACGGTATAAAACTTTATCATGAATTGTTGTATTGGGTTTTGATTTTTTGACGATTTATGGTTTCTGGTGTTAAATTCATATCAATCTTCTTCTCTTCAGCAAATGCTTTTGTATCTATCTGAACCCTTGTAAGTTACTCAGATCAAGCATTTTCTATAGAAGATTTGAAGTTTTTGTATAGCAGGAATGGCAGCCGATAAGATTAAGTGAGAGCTTTCTAGTATTTTCCTCGTTAAGTTCACTTAGAAAAGCACATCATGCTAAATCACGAAACTACACAGAAAGTTAACTTTAGAGCTTGTCTTCGATAGCCTCACATTAGACCAGATGAGTGGGGTATCTTCTGATCGGGATAATGAATTATAGTATACACCTTTGTAGTTTGGTAACGAATAGCATGCACGGCTATTCAAGCTCTCCAATCAAGCTTTTTGAGAACATCCCATTTATGTAAAGATCCAGAAAAAACATACCTTTTCAATACATCCAGATAAGCTGCATCTTCAAGACAGGTCATTGCAGACTCATTCACAGCAAGACCAAGTGAATGAGTGCAGTGTTTACGAATATCGTTCTTGATTTTAGTACCAGCACTCTATATTGAGTTATACTTGGCTTGGTTTCCATATTTGCTTCGTTTTTGTAGCCCTGCCTCCTTGTAGTCGGGTTTTCAGGCTCTGAAAATAGAACAAAAGGTAATGGTGCGTACTAATAAGGTTTCTCGCTAAAATGAGTCCTCCAATATGTCCTGCTCGTGATTCTGAGGTATTCAGTAGGCAATGTAGACCAGTCTTACTATAGTCAAATAAATTTGATATTCTTCACAATTTGACATTTTGTGATTAAACACTAAAAATGTAGTAACTAAAAATAATAATCAAAGCAATGTATACACTCTATATCGATCTGCACTGCGTTCAAACAGGAGAAAAACTGTCATATACATTACTTACACTTATTTGTATAACAAATTATAAGTGCTCATAGAATTATCTAGAAATAGAACCTTCTAACAGAGTATGGAAGGATTGTTCTCACACCTGCACATTAGTCTGGTGTATTGAAATATAATATAATGCCTCTCTACCCAAGGCTGTTATTAATGTGGAATCCCAAGATTTGGGTGTGCCCCAAGTAGTTACGTTCTAATGAGTATTTTGCCATTTCAAAAGTTTGAGTTATTTTGTTTCTGTTAAAACATACTGTATATTTTTTTATATAAAATATTTACATCATTATTACATTTAATTTATTGCATTTATTCTCTATAATGGAAAGTATTAATAAATTTCATTTTATTCAACTGCCAAACAAAACTCAGTTTTAATAACGAGTTATTAACTTGCATGTTTCATGTATAGGGTTGACGATAATTACTTTATTTAACGTGTTTTGCATAAGATACGAAAGAATTAAATGAGTCTTAAGTTAATCAATAATTAAAAATAATCAATAGCTACTGAAATTCATACTAGTAGTTAAGGGTGTACTTCACCACCCAAAGGATGCTGCCTCAGTGGGGGGTCATCAAGTGATCAAAGGATGCCATCTGAGGATTATATAACTATTACATAATACCCTGACTGGGGTTATGCAACTGTTATGTAGTAGGCAAAGAATGACGACACTCGAAGATTACATAACTATTACATAATATGCAAATTATCACAACAACTGAGGTTTGTATAAGTGTTCACGAAGTGGAACCAGAGGGTGTGTTTGCTAAATTGCCATGACAGGCAAACAATACGTCCATGAAGTAGATCAACGTGTCTCAACATGATTAGATTTAATACAGTTTGTATAAAACACTAATTCATTAGTTCTATATTTAATTACATTTCCTGACCATTTATATGTAAGTTGTCCTGAAAAAGACGTTATTTAAATGTCATGGAATATTTAAAATTTTACTGTTTTACTAGTTTGACTCTAATTATAAATCAAATGATTATTTCAAAAATTCTCAGTAACATGACTATAATAAAATAATTCTGGACACAATATTTCTTTTAACACTTTATTAATATTCTCTCAATAAGGGTTTTCAGATTTACAGTGCTAAAACAAGGGTTTGATTCCCCCTCAGTGGACACAGCAGATAGCCTGATCTGACTTTGCTATAAGGAAACACACCTACACACACACACAATAAGTATTTTGCCATCTGATCTACATAAAAAGGCACGTCTGTTAAGGATGTATTTACAAGAAAATGCTTCACAACAAAATCATGAACAATCAGTGTTTTATATTGTACAGAAGGTATTTCATCAGAGTAGAGAAATGAGTAATATTAGTTTAAATTCTCAACATATTATTTTGTTCAAGAATGTCATAGAGACACATATTTAGTTGAATGTTTTAGCGAGACAAATATTTCCAGCATGTGCCAAATATTTTGAAGAAGCTTATGAAGATGCAATGAGACAACCATATTGTTACATACTCGTCGACTTGAAACCGCAAACGCCTGAACAGATCCGTCTCAAAACCAGATTTTTACCTGAAGATAAAGTTATAGTGTACATACCAAAGAATATTAAAACTCATGTTTAACTCATTTATTATCATGACTGCTTCAGTTATAGAATGAGAAGGATTTTATCTGAAAGATGGACCAAGTGTAATTAGAGAGCTTGCATTCAAATGTTCAGTCAATGGATGTATATGTGTGTTTCTGTTTAAACAACCGTTTTCGAGATGCTGATCATTGTCAGTGTAAGTGGGTGACACGATACATTCAACTCATTCCATGTAAAAACTGGTAACATCGATTATCTCTACCTGTAAATTGTTGAGAGAGAATTTTACCACAGAAAAAGCTGAGGTATTGAGAAGTATGTTGAAAATTCCTTGTTACAATCTGGAATTCTTTGGATGCCCCAAAATTAACCAATTTCCAAAATCGACTCTATAATGTCCATTTCATATTAACAATTATTATCACTGTAATGTGAAAAAGTAGATGTTATATCTAAATGGATGTATAAATAAACAGTTTTTATATGTTGTACTTACAATCTTTTTTCATTTATTCATCATGACACTTAGAATTAAACAGCATCAAGAGTTGCTACATATATTACCTAAAGCAACATATAAACAGATTAAAGGAATAATTGCCAGAGCTACAAATGAATTTATCTTGAGTATTTGTGAGTGTGCTTTAAATGTTCCAAAGGGTAACATTCCCATGACGAACAAAAGCAGAAACTTAGATGATACAAGTTAATATTGAGAGAGTTGGCTATTAAGAAAGCATCAGTTAAACAGAAAAGAAAATCGTTAATATAGAAAGGGGAATTTTAACTATTATTCATTTCACCAATATTTTCATTATTTGATGATTTGGCAGGACAAGCTATTAGTAAAGCTGTTGGAATCTATAAACATTTGCCAAAATAAATGGTTCTTGTTCCTGAAAAACTGGTACATTTTCGTTATCAACCCAAAGTTTATGAAAGACTGGTACATACAGTATTAAACTCTATAGATAACAATATGAATTCAGTAATGCAAAATGATATGTTACTCGTAGATGATAAAGCAAAGATGATACACCATCTGCAACAACGTCATCAGACCTTTCATTCTCAAGCCATGGAACCTGTTAAAATGAAAATTAAATCGCTGACTCAGGAAAATTTAGAGATCATTGATAGTGTTCCTCAGAAATATAAAAAGAAAGCTGATATTCTATTAAACTTGATATGTTCCAGTGGGGATCTAACGTGGATGATAGAGGATAATTAGTGATTAGTGGAAGATCTGTCCCAAACAATAACATAATCAACAATGTGCTACGAAAACAAAAGAATTGTAACTCTACAGGATGGAAAAAATTTGCAAAACTATTATCCAATATGAATATTCCCCAAGAAGTTGTTGGAAATATAGACAGATGGAAGCATATGAAACATAATACATGTGTTCAAAGACATAAATGTACTATATCTAAATGGGTTCATTTATAATTACGTAGTGTTGTATTATTCATTCATTTGTGTCTTGACTGTCATCATGGGCTGTTGCCAGCTTTTTAAGCTCAGTGATATCTTGAGTCCTCTAAGAATTAATATCGTCTGCTGTAAAGATCAGATTATTACTACTGTCAAAGACAAAGTTGGTGGTAAGCTAAATAAAAGTAGGTGGCATAGAAAATATTTTGTCTCGACAATCTATCTATTATAACCATACACATCCTACTAGTTTTGATGGAGTACAGCCTTTATTTCCATCTGTGAAAGGGCTAGGTAAATCCGTTACTCTAAATCAGGTTAAAGACTAGTTAAGTCGATAGGATACGTACACTTTACACAAACCAGTAAGATATGAGTTTTATAGAAACTGAGTTATTGTTTTAGGGATTGATGAACAATGACAGGCTGATTTGGTGGATCTCTCTAACCTAAGTCAATATAATAATCAGTTTAAGTATTCACTCATGTGTATCGACGTATTTTCTAAATATGCACGGGTTGCTTCACTCAAGGATAAGAAAGGTGCAATTCTTATAAATTATTTCAAACAGATTTTAAAACAGGGTCGAAGACCTTATAAACTTTAAACCGATGCTGGGACAGAGTTTACTAATCGTCTCTTTCAACGATATCTCAAGGAACAAGACATTCACTTCTTTACTACACATAACGAAACAAAAGCATCTATAGTAGAAAGATTTAATCTCACTCTTAAAACTAAAATGTGGTGCTACTTTACTCATCGTGGAACTTATAAATGTATCACTGTATTGAAACATCTGGTCAGTGCCTATAATCAATCGTATAGTCGCAGCATCAAAATGACACCAGTAGATGGTGATCACTCTAATCAGTCTGTGGTGTAGAAAGCATTTCACGAACCACCAAATAAAGTAAAATTTCAGTTTAATGTAGGTGATCAAGTACGTATTAGTAAAGTAAAGCATCAATTTAAGAAAGGTTATATGCCTGGATGGACAGACGAAATATTTACGAATTACAAGAGAATAGAGAGAAATCTACCATTGTATAAACTGCAAAACTATATCGTACAAAAATTAAATAGAACATTTTACGAATCTGAAACTACAAAGAGTTATAAAGTCTTCCAATGACGTCTACACTGTAGAAGAAATATTACGTGAACGAGGAAGGGGTAAAAACAAACAGTATTTTGTAAAATGGAAAGGATATATCCCTGAATTGATACGTGAAATGCCTGCCATCATAAAATTTTCTATATCAGGATCAGGAGATCAATATTTAGATCCAGCATAATCATATCTTCATGTAAAGGTAACGATTGTCAAGTCTGATGGGACAGACATAAAAAAGGATGAAGATACCTCTGCACCTGTCAACCTGTTACTTCATTCTCTATTTTCTCAATTGGATGTACCTATGAATAACAAGCTCGTTTCTTCTTCTGACAACCATTAAGCATATAAGGCCTACATAGAAAATCTACTGAGTTATAATGGAGAAGCTAAGAAAAGTCATTTGACATTGTCCATGTAGATAAAAGACACGGCAGGTAGTTTGACGATCTTGATTTTAATGATAGCGAGAATGAAGGAATCAAAAACTGACACATAGATACACACAGTAATCAAACAGTCGACATGATCAGTAGTCTACATTTGGATATCTTTTTACAGATAAGTTCTTGCCTAGTGGTGTAAGTTTAAAACTCTGACTCGTATGAAGTAAAGATTTGTTTTGTATTATGTCAAATGATGAATCGCGATTCAAAATTGTAGTACAACTTGTTTCTATCTATGCTAGAAAAGTCAAGATCAGCCCGCAAGTCATTCTGTCACATGCTAAAGCATTTTAGAAAGGAACAGCTAAATATCCTTTGAAATATGTAATGTGCAAACCGTTTTCAATTCCCCAGGGAAACTTACAAGCATCTATTGATAATGGCACTTTAGAGCAAGTGCCTACACTTCTTGTTATAGGATGTGTTGATAATGATGCACTCAATGAATCTTGGAAGAAACATCTGTACAATTTCAGACATTATCGTATCATTTTTATGGCAATCAACGTGGATGGAAAACCGATTCCCACTCGATCTTTAAAGCTAGATTTTGATGCTGAGCTGTTTGCACGAAGCTACAAAGTATTATTTTGTGGAACTGCAAGACAGTTTCAAGATACTGATATACGATAAGATAAATATTTGGGAGGATATGCCCTCTTTGCCTTTGATCTTACACCTGATCTATCTGCTGGAAATTCTCACTTTTACTTAATGAAACAGTGAAATTTCCGAATAGAAATACATTTTGGTAATGCTTTACCCAAAACTATAAATGCTTTAGCTTATGCAGAATTCCAGTCAGTTTTAGAAATTGATCAGTAGAGAAATATCATATCTGATATCTAAGAAACTATGAACTCATTAGAATTTTATTTGATACTTTCACAAGATTTGTGTATGTGAAAGAAGTTTGGAGGTTTGTTTGCCAGTGATCAACTACCTGACCATGCAGAAAAACAATTGTACATCATTAACCTGCTACCTATCAAACAAAAAATGTTGGATAAGAAACGCAAGAATTCATAGCAAATACTTGGCACAAGCTGAGACAACTTTCCTTTTTCTGATTTTAAGGTATGTATTTCAGGATATATTTTCAACTTCATCATAAAAGATAATAACAGGACCTGTCCATATCAGTCTAGTGGCTCTGTATTAAAAATGTAATATTTTAAATACAATGTAGATATGTACACCTTCCTCTCCCCCCTAAAATGATTTTTGATAACGTTGTTTACAGAGATTAACACTTGTCATAGTAACCGTTGTATAGAGTAAGATTTGCCCAACTAGTTGTTACGTACAGTAATATTGGTTCATGTAGATGACACTACAATTTGATTCTAGTATCTTTTATGTACAGTAACACTGGTCCTAGTAGTTGTTCCGTACAGTAGCACTGGTCATAGTAGCTGTTACGTACAGTAATATTGGTTCTTGTAGATGACACTACAATTTGATTCTAGTATATTTTATGTACAGTAACACTGGTCCTAGTAGTTGTTCTGTACAGTAGCAGTGGTCATAGTAGCTGTTACACACAGTAACACTGGTTCTAGTGACTAATGTAATGAATAAAACTGATCCTAGTAGTTGTTATGTACAGTAAAACTGTTCCTTAGTTGTTGTGTACAATAAAACTGATCCTAGTAGTTGTTATGTACAGTAAAACTGATCCTAGTAGTTGTTATGTACAGTAAAACTGATCCTAGTAGTTGTTATGTACAGTAAAACTGATCCTTGTTGACGTTACTCACATTAATACTGGCCGTAGTAGCTGTTATATACACCACCACTTGACCTAGTAGTTGTTATGTACAGTAACACTGGTCCTAGTAGTTGTTATGTACAGTAATACTAGTTCTAGTAGCTGTTACATACAGTAATACTGGTCCTAGTAGATATTACATACAGTAACACTTGACCTAATAGATGGTACTTACAGTAACACTGGTCCTAGTAACCGTTCTATAAAGTAACACTCCTATTAGTGACCGTTATATATAATAACACAGGTTCTAGTAGTTGTTAAGTACAGTAACACTCTTCTTAGTAATCGTCATATAGAGTAACAGTTATTCTAGTAACTACCACTTGATTACAGGATAATAGTTTTTTACTAGCTGTTATTTACTGTTAAGAGCATTACTTATACATCATGTGTTTGTTTTGCATAGAGCGTTGACAAATAGTTACAAAAATACTGTAAATCGTAATAAGTTTTAAATAAAGAAAAAGACATCCAGTAAAGTTCATGTCGGTCTAAACACTTTTAAGTTTTATTTCAGCTAAACATTCGATACCAAGGATCGTATCAGAAAAACAGTTTACATACTTATCATTTAAAAGTTATTACTTCATACAGTGTGTACAATAACTTGCAGACATTCTGTATGTCCATGACATGCATATATTGCAAGTGCACCATGATTTATTTGTACATCCTACACCTCATTCACTATATATGTACGTCACATCCATGTGTTACACTTACAACTTTTATTTTATTTTACAGCGATGTGTCACCAGATTTGTTGAGGCTAATACTCATTTCAGGGCCCGGCATGGCCAGGTGGTTAGGGCGTTGGACTCGTAATCTGAGGGTCGCGGGTTCGAATCCCCGACACACCAAACATGCCAACATCCGCCTTTGCCTGGTCCCAAGTCCAGGATGAGAAAGGAGGAGGGTTGGGCGCGGGGGTAGCAACTCCACCCCGTAAAAACCAACCTGCTACAAGTAACTGCAACAACAACTTCCGCTGGGAGGTGTTGTTGCGGCCCTATGCTCCACTGGGAGTTTACAGGAATAAAAAAAAATACCCATTTCAAACTTTTACTTTTTTACAACATTCCATTGTGGCATCTGAAGTAAGAAAGCTTGCACGCGAACTTCAAAGATAAGTAAATATTTTTTTCTTTATAGAATCAGTTCAAAATTTCTCTGGCATATATATGTATGTATATTAGGGTGCATCGAAAATATAAATTTCTTATATCATTATCGGCAGGGTATGCGATTGGTACCTTTTAATAGTATTAATTATATGGATAGGTTTCAGGCTTCTAAAATCATATCTTGTACTGCCGCGAGGGGGAGTATTTTCCTTAAAATATCCATAATCAAAGTATCATAACGTATGCAACGTTTAGCTACTTTAGGAGTTTTATATCCTAAATTACCCAGAACTCACCATGAGAAGGTAGTTGCATGTCGAGTTCCACCCAACCACCCTTCCACTGGGCAATAGAATTACTGAAGATTATGTATCGTTTCTTAGTACTAAATATTTTCATGATTTTGCGAGATTGATGTTTTGCTTTAATGAATTCCTTTCTTCTGCCATAGCTACTGAAGCTTCTATTACTATTTTAACATGCCTTTCAACTGCTTGTGTATGACACGGCATGCTGAACTTGAAAACTGTCATGTCATCTTGATTAATGAAAGACACCAACTGTTCATTGTTTATATTTTTGTAAGTGGTGTCTACTCTCAGTCCACATTATCAGATCAGTTTAATGTTGAGCTTCCATATTAATATTTGGAACCATAAACTGTCTCATTGTGCTATAATTTGAGGTAGATCAAGCAGCTAATATTCTACGAAGAGCAAGTTGTCTGATAGCCTTAGAATCATCACCAAACATTGCAAGCAGCAAATTTTCCGGGTGGGCAGAATATGCATTTCTCCGGATTACTCTATCCACCACATATTTCTCTGATTCAGGAAAAAAACGTGGGTTTCTTACAAGTAGAAAAAAGTGCAATGAACCATGGCTGCACGGGGAATTTTTCTTGATATTAAACCAAACTGTTGCATACACTTCAATTACATATCTCACTTACAAACTAAGCTTTTTGGATGGGTTAGCAGTTGCGACGTAAAGTTGCAAAATCCTGTTTGCTGTTGTTAACCAGCGAGAATGGTTCATTGTACCAGGGTCACGTAAAGCAGGTTCTGTTGAACAATGACCTGACACTAACACATTGCACATGTCATACAAATATCATTGGTCTGTATTAAGATCCTTAGGATGGTCAGTTTTTGGTAATGGCTCTGTAATTTCGACTGAAACAAAGTTTACTGAAGGCAATGATTCACAAGACTTCAGTTTCTTTCCAAGAGACCAGAAAAAGCGTATGGTCCTAGAGTTACTCTGCTAAGATGTGTAGTTAGATGACGAAGGGGTAACTCACTGGCACGTAACAAACAAATTAACTAATGAACAGGTTTTCCTAAGTGCAATTCAATAAGCCGCATAACTCCAGCTTTTTTTTTCCAGTATTGACGTATGTGCTGTCACATCCTACAGCGACTAAATGATCAGATGAAATTTCGTTATCTTCAAACCACTGAATGATAGAATTGTTTATACCTTCTGATGTTCCGGAAGAAGGAGAAATGTGATCCATGAAAATTGATTCGGGTTCACTGAACAAAGTTATGTGCTGTTCCATGACTACACGTTTATAATGTGTTTTTGCCCATTTTTAATGAGAATTTTAGTTATATCTTTTCCATCATCAAAGTAGATAGGTTTAATACAATTTGATTCATCAGAAGTCAGTAATGTTTCACGGTATTTTTCTTGTTCGTGTTGTATCTTGTTTTTATCGACAATTTTAACATTGTCATTTTCTTGAATAATGCCTATATCTTCCAAAACAACTGAGGTAAGGGCTGCAGCAGCTCTATCCAAATCACAGTACCTGTCACTATCGTTGGGCCCCCCAGTGGCACAGCGGTATGTCTGCGGACTTACAACGCTAGAAACCGGGTTTCGATACCCGTGGTGGGCAGAGCACAGATAGCCCTTGTGTAGCTTTGTGCATAATCAAAAACAACAAATCAACAACACTATCGTTGGAAGCGGTGTCCTCATTTGTTTATTTATTTTAGGATTTGGGGATTTCGATGTAGAAAGCAAAATAATCTAAATAAGTCGTTGATTAACTTGGTTTCATTTGCTGGAGAAATGATACACTTTTTTTTTCAAACAAAACAACATTTTTGATTAAGTAAATTCGATGCACCCCAATGTATATAATCTAATGTTTCTTCTTGTACGTGACATACACGATCAGTTTTTACTTACCAGACGTCTTAATAATTCTATTCTTTAAAACAACTACTCAAAACAATTTAATCTTACTCTGTATATTTGTTGTTGTTTTCGCTTATTATCAACACAAAGAAATAACATCTTTTTGGAATTTCCCTAGTGAGCGGAACTTGCCAACATCTCCAGAATTCAGTAATTTCTTCTTAGGAATTCACGTTATTGGATCATTTAAATTTTTTACCCGGGTTCCCTAAATATGAATTTTGACTTTTAGTCTAAATAAGAAAACTCACAAAAACCATCAAAGGGAGACAAGAACGAAAACGTTTTATTCCTTCTGTTTTCCAACTAATTTCCTGAGCATCCAGTATCTCTTTGGTATTAAAATGTGATGTGAGTTTACAAGATCGAAACAGTTTGGTAATTCTTTGAAAATTTATTCTACAAGTAAAATTGACTTGAGCATCAGTAATTACTTTAACAATTTTATCAACGTTTCAACTTACGTCTTGTGGGTATAGTATTTTATAGCATCACAGTTGGAATAATAAGTCTTAATAGCTAGAAACACTCCCAAACAAAAACAAATATTACAACACTATAATCTAAAATGTACTTTTATATCTTAAACACGCGGTAATGTTTTACTTTTGCTTAAAGAGTAATAGCAAAAATAGAATAGTTAAGATGAAAAAGTTGGATAAAATTTCAAAGTTTTAAGAAATGTCGTCATAGAAAAATAATAATATGTAAATAAACCACACTGGTAAATGAAGTTGTCCAACATCTGTATCTGTTATGGTGAGAATACCTACTATAAGGCTGATGACAAGTATAATTTATTATAACCCCTATATCTTTTGTTTGTTTCACATATTCCCACAAAGCTACATAAAGACTATGTGTATCAACCGTCCCTAACTTTTAAATTAATAAGACTAGAGGTTAGACAACTATTCCCCCACTGCCCCAAAGCATGGTATGGTACTCGTCTTTTTTTGCAATACCGGGATACGAACCATAGACCCAAAATTTGGAACGATAACCACTTGGCGACGCCCGGCCTCAATACTGATTGATCTGTAGTTTCTGCATTTCTAATTATAGCTCATTTATATCTTCTGTCTAGAGTTGAATAGAGAAAGTGTGGGTGTCTTTTTATAGTAATCCATAGTGTGTTAGCCAGTGTTTTGCTATATTCTCTCTTTCATTGTGTCCTAAATAATCTCCCCGAGGTGTTCTTGAAATTTAAAGAAGTATTAATGTTTTTGTTGCAAAAATTCCCATTAGAATTTCCCTTTCTAGTGATAAACCAACGTGTATTAAAAATTATAATTTTTCTGATGTTCTACAATAAAACATATATTGGTATGTTTCCATTCTGAAATCTAAGCAACTTGTTAGGAATTTTAAAGGTATTAAACAAAAAGTAGCTAATCATGAGGCCCTAGTTACATCATATATTTTATCCCAGAGAAAGTTATTAAACCAACAGATTCTGTCAAAACTTCAAGGAAGTTTAAAAACACGTGTTTATTGTCATTATTAAGTAAGTCAGCGCTTACTCTTGTGGTTTCTTCTTAAGGATGTAATTGTACAAAAACTCTAAATCAAAATTAGCACGTCAAACCTCACTATAAAACTAGTTTCTATACTTTAAAAATCCAAAACTACCTTCAAAGCGTGTAAAGTAATTAATAAGTTCCCCAAAATCTAACTAAAAAGACTGCTAACACTATTATAAAGGCCATATAGCGCAATCAAACTTTGGTATGATCCCTATTTACTTCAATAAGATACTGGCAACTTTACAGATATAATCTACTCTATCTAATACAACATTATTATTTTCTATCCTATTTAATGCTGACAAAAATTTTTATTTACTATGATTTCTAAATGCTTTTATTTTTTATTTTTTACTTTGGCTTAAAAACTATATTCTGGATTGTAATGATTTAAGTTGTAAATCACTGAAAAGTTCACCACTTCTGACCACAGTTTGTTCTGATAACTGCTAAAAGAACTGCTCAAATTAAAAGAGAAAATTTCAAATTTCAATACATTTATTAGACTGCATTTTAAATCACAAGCCTAAACTTTCTTTTTAATTTCACACAACGTATAACTTTAATGATTAACGAAATTATGGTATCAGGATGTCTTATTAAAAGTTATTCAATAATATACTGAAGTAAAATTGAATTATTTTGTAAATTACTCAAATTTAAGCTAGTAATTTGTTTCACTCATAAAAATCTGATGTTGATGGCGTAGTAAAAGTTTATAAACCATGTTGTTTTATTTAAATATTTAATAACATACTTTGAAATTTGTGATATTGCTTAGACTGATAAACTCGGGATATAGAGGCATTAAAATTAAGAAACTTTGGAATTACATTTAAATGTTGGCAATTATTAAAAAAATTAAGTGCAATTTGTCCTTCAAAAATCTAATCAAATTCATTTTTTCCATTGTTTTAAAGCATGTTCACTGTATCACCTACTGGCAATAGGCTCATTCTTTGGAAATCTAGAAATGATAATATATTTTAAAAACAACTTAAAAATAATCATACCAAAAAACACAATTATGTACACCTTAAAAACTGTAAAATAATATATATTTAGATTTAAACTAGTAGGGTTTTGGCTTTAATGGGCTGCTCTTGCCTGTTTCTGGAGTGGGACGAAGTTTTGGCTATTTTTGTATCCCAGAAACAGGCAAAAGTAGTTCATTAAACGAAAACTATACCATGCCTACATTGCCTAAAATAACCCAATATTTATCCTAGAATATTTCAATATATTGTTTTTAATTGACAATGCTTTTTATGCACGAAGGGAATCTATAAATACCGTGATTTTTAACGTAATTCACGTTACACGTTGTGTGAACTTGAAAAAATGAAAATTTTACATAATTGTTTAATATTCAGTATACTAAATAAATTGGTATTTGAATATTTTTCTTTAGATTTTTAGCAGTTTTTACAGCAGTTGATAACTGATAAAACAGTTTATATGATAAAAAAGTAGTGAATCTTTCAACAGTTTTAAACCTCGAGTAAGTGGAATAGCTCTGATTTCGTTTAACAATTACAGCTCTGAATATAGGTCTTTAAATGTAAATAAAGAAGACACATGGGCATTGAAAAATCTTAGTAAAAATGATAATACTGTTATACTTAAACCTGATGTAGAAAACAGGGTTGTTTTATTGGATAAATTAGATTATATGAATAAATCTGACAGTATTGAGTGATACAACTAAAATGTGTTAATCTATACCGGAATCACGATAATACTATAGAAATTAAATTACAATGATATTTAGTAAAATTAAAAAAGAAAATTAAACAATCCAAACAGATATCTAAATATTAAGCAATCATGGAGCCATTGGCGATTTTTTTTTATTGGATTCCTAAAGTGCATAAAAAAGAATGGTCATTGAAACCAATCGTTTCACATGTTAGTGGCCCGGCATGGCCAGGTGGTTAGGGCGCTCGACTCGCAATCTGCAGGTCGCGGGTTCGAATCCCCGTTACACCAAACATGCTCGCCCTTTCAGCCGTGGGGGCGTTATAATGTGACGGTCAATCCCACTATTCGTTGGTAAAAGAGTAGCCCAAGAGTTGGCGGTGGGTGGTGATGACTAGCTGCCTTACACTGCTAAATTAGGGACGGCTAGCGCAGATAGCCCTCGCGTAGCTTTGCGCGAAATTCAAAACAAACAAACACATGTTAGTATTTATAATAATAGGTTAGCAGTGGTTTTAATTTGATTTTGTGGCAAATTTACTAAAATTTATATTCTTTTGGAAACTCAAGTAAAAATACAAACCAAAAGACTGATAACTTGGTTTATCGTGCTATTTTTGATATGGTCTTTGGTTACCTGCATCCCTTTAGGAAAACTGTACTTGCTGATTTAGTCTATAATAACAATGGAACAGAGTTATGCACTACTAAGCGTGTGTATTTAAAACAGATAAATTTTGAATCTAAGTTTCAAATGGACAGCAACCGCCTGTTGTAGAAACATACAAATGTAGAGGACGACGTTTAGAAAGTATTCCACCTTTCGTCTTGAATAGTGGGATTGACCGTCACATTATAGCGCCCCCACGGCTGAAAGGGCAAGCATGTTTGGTGTGACGGGGATTCGAACCCACGACCCGCAGATTGCGAGTCGAGCACCCTAACAACCTGGTCATGCCGTGCCCTCTAGAGCTGAAGATAAATTGCTGGAATTTTATCATTTTGAAAGATTCCAAATATCTTGCTCAGCCTTAGAATAACATAATACTAAAAACAATAGTATTTAGCTTATAACAAATATAAAACCCCAAACTTGCTGAAGATAAATTGCTGGAATTTTATCATTTTGAAAGATTCCAAACATCTTGCTCAGCCTTAGAATAACATAATAGTAAAAACAATAGTATTTAGCTTATAACAAATATAAAACCCCAAACTTGCTCCTTTAGACAAATTGGTTCATAGCTATAAATTTAAATAAGAATCTGAAGTTCACCATAAAAAAGGCTCTCAAACGTCTTTACTTCAATTTCACAAGTTCCTAACCAATATTATTTAACAAAAATCTAATTAACAGCTTGAATCTTCTTGCTTATAAAATCTATGGTATCTTAATTTTTGCACGGATAAATTGATAAAATCATAAAGTTCCTGGGCATAAAGGGTATGTCTGTATCTGTATGAAAGATAGTATGGTCAACTGCAATTTAAATAAACTGAACTTTATTGAATAATGTGTTAATATTTGTTGGTTTGAGCGATGTGTCCTTCACAGAGATCGAACCCAAAATCTACCGCTCTAAATTCATCTGAATATAAAGTTCCTGTTCCTTCATATCCATTATTTTGATTTTTTCAGTAAAGATCTTTAAAAAACTGCATGATCCTGTTTATCAACCTTACTCGCACATAAAATTAAGTACAGTAAACCAATATATCTTTTGTAGCATTGTTTCCATATAAAAAGATAGAATTTCATCATATAAGACAGATAAGCTGGCTTATCCATCTATTTGTCCTTGTTGCAGAAAAGTCTTCATCGTTTTTGCCATAAGAAAGCTACAGTCTCATATGAACGAACATGCAGATATCAAAGTTTAAAATCTTAACTAAGACCAATGATTAACGTAGTCTCTGTATAAAAGATAGACTGATTATCCACTAACTGAGGCCACATCTCAACTGAGTGAGCTTTGCATGTTATTTAAATCATAAGATGATGTCATATGGTTTTGGTAATACATTGAATTTATTTCATTTTAGTATTCAACATAACTATAGCATGCACAAACATTTTTCAGGTAAAATCCAGGACTATGGATGTCGATATCTCCGATTCTGAGATCCCAGCACCTAACAACAATGTATCATTCAATAACAGCGATTATGTACCTTACAACCAACGAACAGATACGTACCTTGTACCCGCAGTATTTGGTGTCATCTTCTTGTTTGGTGTAATCGGGAATGGAACTCTGATTTTCACCTTCATAAAGAACAAAACGATGAGGACCACGCCCAACACCTGTATCATTAGTCTTGCAGTTGGGGACTTTCTGGTCATCACGGGAACTGTTCCTTTCATAAGTACGATCTACGTTTTCGAAAGCTGGCCCTATGGGGTTGCCGTATGTAAGCTTAGCGAATTCCTAAAAGACTTGTCCGTTGGAGTTACAGCCCTAAACCTTGCCATACTCAGCATTGACCGCTATGTAGCTATTGTAATGCCTATTAAAAAGCAAACAGGAACATATCCTAATGCAATGACTTTGGTATCTACTGTGGTCATCTGGATTGTGTCTGCTGCTCTGGCTATTCCAGGTGCTTGTTTCGCTTTCTTGCTGGAATTAGATGTTCAAGAAAATATCATATATATCTGCTATCCATACCCACAAGATATGTTTCCCTGGTACCCCCAAACCATAGTTTTAATCAAGTTTCTGTTCCTGTATATGATTCCACTGTTAATTGTTGGAATTTGTTACACTTTAATGGCTCGAAGTTTAATTTACAATTCACAATACATGATTGACCAAAATGAGAGACACGCTCGTCTCTTGAGAACCAGGATCAAGGTTGCCAAGGTAGTGTTGGCCTTTGTGGTGGTCTTTGCTCTCTGCTTTCTCCCTAACCAAGTCTTTATGATGTGGTGGTACTTCAACCCCAATGCTATGGAACAATACAACCACTTCTGGCATGTGTGGAAGATTATGAGTTCTGTGCTTGCTTTTGCTAATAGCTGTCTTAATCCTATAGCTCTCTACTTGCTAAGCGATGTATTTCGCAGTTATTTTCGGCAATACTTATTATGTTGTATTTCGTCATCATCTCTCAGGACCAAATGTCAAATTCCGACCAAGTCGTTCACCAGCACCACTGTTGCCAAACAATTACCTCATACGTCTAACACCCTGTTGTAAGATTGAAGGTACTAGTGCGCGTGTTCTATCGTCGTTTTCTTTATGTCACACTAAACAAAACTGTTAAAAATGCCATTGTATTTCCTTTTTATACTTTATTTTTAGAACAATGTTTGATATTTAAGTATGGCAAAAAAGATATAAAAAAATTCCTTCACTGAATGGACTGTACAAGAACAATAATCAAAACAAAACAAACGAGCTAAGAAAATAATTTATTACCAATCAAGATAATAAAACCATTAGGTAGAATGGATGCTAGACATATTCACTTAAGATCCACAAACTGAAAATCATTTCTCAATATAATGAGTAAACAAAAAGAACTTAAACATCAACTTTCCAAATACATTAGAGAAAATTATTCTGGTTGGCAGTCTAAAAGAATATAAACTCGATTTTTCATGGCAGACTTAATAAAATAGTCGTTGTTTGACATTGTAGCATTCAAGTGGCCAAAACCATCAGACAGGACAGGAACTCAATTTTTCAAGACTGGATAAAAATAATAGTCGTTTGACAATGTAGCAAGCGACTGATCGAGACAGCAGCAAAATAAAAACTTGACTCTTTACGATACACTGAACAAACTGATCGCTGTTTTACATTGTAGCAAGCGATTAATCGAGTCAACAACAGAATATTCACTCTTCAAGACGAATTGAGGAAAAGTAATAATTGGTTAATATGGTAGAAAGTGAGTGGCTACATCATTTGGAAGAATTGAAACTCCACGATTCAACACAGACTATACAAGGTATAGTCAAAACATCAGGCGGAATAGAATATTGACTCTTCAAGAGACACTGAACAAATTGGTTTCTGTTTGGCAATGTAGCAAGCAAGCGACCAAAACACCAGGAAAAACAGAAACTATGCTCTCTAACATATTTAAAACGTAATAATTGTTCCATAATATAGCAACCCAGTGGCCAAACCATCAGATAAAAGAAAGTCAACTCTTTGAGACGGAATATTCAAAGTAATCATTGCTTGATAAGGTATTAAGCGAGTGGCCGAATCATCATCTAAAATAGAAACTCCACACTTCAAGTTAGACAAATAAGAGAAACTGAACAAAGTATTTGTTGATTCACAATATATAAAGTGAACAGACAAGCAAACAAAGAAATTAGAAATATACTTTTCATGAAAGATCCAACAAAGCAATCGCATTTTGGCAATATAGCAAGTGACCATATAAATCATAAAGTAAAACTGAAACTTGACTTTCAAAACAGGCTAAACAAAGCTGTAGTCACTGTTTAACAATGAAGTAAGAGAGCAGCCAAGCAAACAAGTAGAAAAACCCAACCTTTCAAGACACTTGACAAAGTAGTCATTTTTGTTTACAGCATATCAAGTGAATGGACAAACAATAAGGAAGAATAAAATAGAGTCTCTTCAATAACGACTGAAAAAAAACAGTTACTCTTTGATAATGCAGCAAAAGAGTAACCAAAGAATCACAACTCGTACATGCTTGTTCGATTATATGCTACCTTCTCTGTTACCAATCGGGCATTTACTCAATACCTACTCCATGCATGTAGACAATAACATCAATATAGAACAGTATGCAAATATTTTGGCCAAGACTGTACTTATCACTGTTTTATAGTTCTTCAAGCAAGAGGTGAAACCATCAGGTATATTAAAAACTTGACTCTGCAAGAGGGAATTAATTAATAAAGTAGTCATTGCTTGACAATATAGCAATTTATTCAAAGAAATAAGCAAAATAAAAATCAACTCATCAAGATGTACCGAACAATTTAGTTATTGTCTGATATCGTAGCAAACATGTTGACCAAGGAAACAAGCAAAATATAAAAGAGCTAATCAAGACGTACTGAATAATGCAATCACTGTTCGAGACTGTAGAATCATTACAAACTAAACAAAATAATCAATGTTAAAAATGTTACAGTCGAAGTATTTAGTCAATAGGTAAAATACAAATTCCATTTTGCAAAACAAACTTCGTAAAGTAACAGTTATTTAACAGTGAAGCGATAGTGATAAAGTCACAGCAGAATAGAACCTCAAACATGACTCTTGAACATAGAGTGAACAAAATAATCACTATCTCAAAACGTAACAATTGAGCCAAATCTTAAGGCATAATCTATATAGAAACTCGACTCTTCGAGTGAGACTAGACAAATTAGTCGCTGTTTGACAATACAACAATAATGTTAAAATCATCACGCAACTTAAAATATATATCTTCAGACTGAATCGAAGTAATCGATGTTTGAGAATGTAGTAGGTGAGTCATTAAACCAGAAATGCAGAATAAAAACTCCATTTTCGAAATATACTTCACAAAGTAATCGCATTGTTTGCCAATCTAAAGCAAGCGAGTGACCAAACCACATAGCAGAATATAAATTTGGTTCTTAAAGATATATAAGATAAAGTATTCTTACTTTGGTGACAGCCAAAACAAAAACTTGGCTCTTCAAAAGAGAATATGCGAATGACCATTTTTTAGGTAACCTAGAAAGCGAGAATTCAAACAAAAAACAATACAGAAGTTCGACTCTTCCAAACTAATGATCAAAATATTGTTTGGTTTTCTTGTGTGTTTTTTGGACAATGTACGAACTACTTGCCAAATCATCAGTCAAAAATTAACTAATCTTATGAACACAGACAGAAATGGTATTGGTTTTTCCATAATGTAGCATTAAGGTGATAAAGTCAGGAAACAGAACAAAACCGTATCTTCTTGGCAGCCTGAAGAAAGTAATCGTTGTTATAAGGAATTTTACAAGCAAACAGTATGTCTAAATTAACAGGCAGAATAAGAAGTCAGTTCTTCAATACCGATTGAACAAGCTAACTGTTGTCATAATAGTAGGCGAGTGACCGAATCATTAGATATAATAAAAACTCGACTCTTGAAGACAGGATGAACAAAGATGCACTCGTTTTTGTTTTGTTTTATAGCAAGCGAGTAGACAAGTAAATATTCAAAGCAAAAACTTGAAGACAAATTGAACAATGTTTGATAATCATAATTTATTTTCAAGCACATTATGCTATTACATTAAAAGTACAAAACACAAGAAAAATCTTTGTTCTCACTTTCCAATGAAATACGGAAATTATTTGAAGCGAAAGCGACAGGAGGTATGAGTGTATGCCTCATATATTTTAGTAAGCTTAAAAAAGAATGTCTTTACGATTAAAGTAGTACGTAAGTTGTAACTCGTTAATAACCTTAACATTTACAGCATACTCATTGGTCCAGATAACCGACTTCATAATGTGGCCTACTGTTTAGGCAGCAGGTGACATAAAACATGTTGACTAAGGAAGCAAGCAAAATATAAAAGAGCTAATCAAAACGTACTGAATTAAGCAATCACTGTTCGAGACTGTAGCATCATTACAAACTAATTAATAATTCGTTTTATTTACTTTAACCACTAAAACTTGGTCATTAAATTAACTAGTTGAATGTACACATTGATCAAAGAACCATTTACAAACACTTAGTGTCCTAGGGGCTGTAACTATTTACCACGTTACCCGAATAAACTTCTCTTAGTGTCATTGAGGCTGTAACTATCTACTACATTACCCAAATCAACTTCTATTACTGTGATAAGGTCTGTAACTATGTTTACACGTTACCAAAATCAACTTCTCTTAGTGCCATAAGAGCTGTATCTAACTACCACGTTATGTACATAAGTTTCTCTTCGCTATTTGAGAAATTCAAAAAAAAACAAACGAAAGGTTAGGGGCAAGAAATCTCCAAACTCTGCTAGTAAGGATAGAAAGAAAGCCACTCCTTTGGTGTTAGAAATTTTCAAATGTTCAACGTGCTTAAGCCTATGGCATCCCCACGCAGGATCTGTATTTTCCTTGGCTATTCCGAAGACGTATACAGTATTTCATACAACAAACGAAGACAAGTAGCACACAAGTTTATCGCCTGAAAAATTCCTCCCGTCACAATGTAGGGCAAAATAGGCTTTTGTTAACCTCCTTTCGATTTAACTGTTCACAAATAAATATAAGTTTATCATTTGGTGTTACGATTAAGTAAATGTAAACAATAAGCAGTACTTGAGTGAAAAATGAATCTCTGATTATTCTGATATCTGATCCTTTGATCGTTAAGTTATCAACAGACGTAATCAATAGAAAATTTGTTATCGAAGTTTGAAAACTGTTATTCCGAAAAATGCCAAGAACTAGAAATGTTCTGGTTTAAAGCCGGCGAAATGTTGTAAAACCAGTAGACCTAATACGGAAAAAAACATCTGCAGTGTTTTTGTTTGTTGGTTTTATAAGAACTAGGGGTGTTGTTGTTGCACGTTTCAACATAAATTAGTTTATATACGAGCTGAAAGCGAACATTCTGCCGAGAAAATGCGTGCTGTTTCCAACGATGTTGCTGTGCTCTACTCTCATATTACGAAGAAATTGTTTTGATTTCCATAATCTAAGTGACAAGCTCATATTCCTCAGTGTTACGATAGATTGAAATGGTTTTCTGAAAGCACCAATAACGTAGTTGATAGTTCCCGGTCTTCTCTCTCAAGTGGCTGATGGAGAATGTCGCCACTTATATAGCTTGAGCTAACAATAGATGGTGCTGAATGACTTCAACGTGATCTTCATGTGTAACTTGTAGTTCCTAATAGCATTCTTGTGTGTAAATTTACATGTATCTTAACTTAGTAATTGCCAATGTGTATTGTGTATTCGAATATATGTGTTTCTGGCAATAATATTTCCTTTGATAATTTATTTTTAGCAGTGTCATCGTTTAATGGAAAATTAACTGTGATATACTTAAAAGCTATAAGGTGATTGATAAAGTTGCTCGGCGGGCTTCAACTATACAGGAAACCTGAGAAACATAGTGTCAAACAAATTAGGCATAGGAAAATAGAAGGTCCTAAAACACAGCTTACGACTTGAGTCAAAATGCTCAAGAAATATATTTAAAGAGATGGATTGTGCTGTTTCAAACACACGTCGTGATAGCCAGTAACTTTCCTTTCGTTTTTGTTTAATAGCCTTAAATATTGTTTTCAGATGCAAGCTGAAGATAATGTTTCATAAATAAACAAGCTGAAGTATCTGTCCTTTGACAAACCGGGTTTTGAACTTATAAAAAGTGGGGATGGATGCTAAGATAAATAACAGAAAAATCCTAACTTTCACACAATTTATTTATAACGTAACATATTATTACAATATTCATTATTACCTCACCAAAAGTTTTGTATAATCTTTAAGAACTCAATATGTATATAGTTAAAATATGGTATACACTGTGCGATGATCAGGGTGACTTTGTAGGAAAAAGTAGCGGTACGGATGCTTTCTGTTATCCGCTTTCAACTCCCAGCAACCCCGAAGTTTAAAGGTCACAGATCAAAGTGGGAAGTTGGTATAACCAAAAAACGGCTCTTCATATCAGTCTTATGGTGGTTGTTGGAGCAGAAACTTCAGCTGAATATATGTATTATTCAATAATGGCGGCCACTTTTTCAATTGAATCACTCCATCGAGAGTGCTAGAGCACTCTCTAGATATATAAAATGTTTGTGTGCCCCCCTACACATATGTTGTGTTATATAAAATTTAATAATATTTTTTGTTTTTGGTGTAAAGACATGGCGCTGTTAAAGATAATATAAGCTCAATAAGAGCAATAACGGAAGGTGAAGGGGTTGTGAACCTCTACAATAGCATGCCCCTTGTTACAAGCTATCATCCCACAAAGTGTGGTTGAGATTTGTCCAGCGACGTAGGAATATTTTTGTGCTCCATAGATATATATATATAAATTCCAATTGTGATAGCCATATTTTTCATTGCATTCCTCCACAGAGAGTGATATATAAGACTTTCGTGTACCCTCCACTTCACACTGTGTGTATGTTGTTTTATAGGAAACTTAATAGTTTATAGTTTGTTTTTTGTGTGTGTGTAAGAACGTGGCACCATCTATGAATGTAGTGGGAGTGGAGGGGATTGTGAATCCCTCATTAGCATGCCCCTTGTTACAAATTATCCTCCCACAAAGTTTGGTTGCGAGTGGCTCAGCGACCTATGAGTAGCTAGATAATGGACAGACAGACACACATATTTTTGTGCCTTGTATGTGTAAATAAATATATTTCGCATGTTGCAAGATGTGCTTGATATGTTGTAGGTTTTATGCAATGTACAATTTTCGTCACTCAGTGTTCATTCAAAACTTCGGATTTTAAAAGAGATAAACTGATCTCAAATTATTATACTTATTAGGTAGTGGTCAATCAAGACACTCATCTACTTCTACAGTTCGTTACTTATGCCTTTTTTAGCCAATTAATTCGCAGTTACGGCACTCAACTCACATACTTTCTAATAAATATACTAGCCCTTTCATACCTTTAATTAACCAGTGTTTATTAGATTAAGAAGAAAATACAACAAAGACAGATAACACTGTTTTACAGCACTTAATATGTCGCTTCAACAACATACCAAATGGACAAATAACACTATTTAACAGCATTTAAGTTGTCTCGTAATCAACATACCAAACAATGACAGATAATACTGTTAACAGCACTTAAATTGTCGCTTAAAACAGCTTACTGAAAAAAGGTAGATAATACTGTTTACCAACACTTACGTTGTTGCTTAAAACATATATCAACTAAAAAAACTTGGTTTACAACACATTAAATTATTATATAGACAGTATACCAAACGACGAAACTCAAACAACCCTAATGTCTAATGGATTTATTTTTCTTTGAACAAATTGTTTTTAAGTTCAAGTTTCCTACATGACTGTAAATATTAGATATGGATTGAATAAAAAGTATCGTCAATGACTAGAAATGGAGATAATGCGAGGTGTGTTTGACATATGTTACGCAAATGTTAATATATAGTGGTATAAACAAGAAATCAAACAGTATATAAAATCAATAGGTAGTTCATTCGTAATGGCAAAAGCTGGATTACACATACTATAAGAAAACGCAATAACTTAGTGAACCAAACAATAATAAAAAATTGCTTAGAGTAATCACGATGGATGATGACTTAAGTTCAAACATACATTCCAGGGAAAATAACGATTTCCTCACTCTTATTTGTCAAGCAAAATATAGCATAAGACGTAAGTAAATGGGGCATGAGATATAAGTGTGATAAATCCTTAATGGCTCGGCATGGCCAGGGGGTTAAGGCACTCTACTCGCAATCTGAG
>NW_013665898.1:664188-665493 GCF_000517525.1 Limulus polyphemus
GTAGCTTTGCGCGAAAATTCAAAAAACAAACACACAAGTCCTTAACACAAAATAGACTCTTCGTAAATTGTTCAGCGTCGTTAAAGGATCTTTACTACAAATGATTGGTCTCAACCTCCCATGGGGCATCATATTTGTCTCTTATCTTTATTATTAGACTGCCATAAGTTCAATAACAGATTCTACAAGTCTTTGGATAAAACTGTCTTCTTACGAACCTGCTTGGAATCGTTTGAATTAAGTCCAAATTATATATATATATACCAAAGAAAGCTATATACTAAGAAAAGTTTGTTTGTTTTGAATTTCGCGCAAAGCTACACGAGGGCTATCTGCGCTAGCCGTCCCTAATTTAGCAGTGTAAGACTAGAGGGAAGGCAGCTAGTCATCACCACCCACCGCCAACTCTTGGGCTACTCTTTTACCAACGAATAGTGGGATTGGCCGTCATATTATAACGCCCTCACGGCTGAAAGGGCGAGCATGTTTGACGTGACGGGGATTCGAACCCGCGACCTGCAGATTGCGAATCGAGCGCCCTAACCACCTGGCCATGCCGGGCCTCTGCCTAAGAAAAGTAGATTTTCTTCTAATCATGACACCATAATTGTTAATGTGATGGGGCTCTAAGGCAGTTAGCATGTGGCTAAAGTGTGATCGACTAACTACTACTTATATGGGAATTTGAAAATTATTAAATTTTAATTTTTTATTTCCATGAATGTTTGTGAATTGTAAGGATTATTTCGTTTTTCATCTACATGATAATTTGAATCAATAAACGTTTCTTGGAGTTTGATAACTTCAAACAGCGAGAGATTATTGGCTCTTGATTTACATGATAATTTGAAACATTAAATAATATTCAATGATGAGGAACCCACTTTGAGACTAATAATGCTTGGAGACCGCTTGAATGGGTAATGAAGAAAAACTTTAATATAAGTTTAACATAACAGCAAATGTATAACGTTTCGACAAAGTTTTGTCATCATTAGGTACAAGTAGTTTACACTGACATTGATATATATACATATATATATACAGTATGGAACAAAGAGGTCACATGACTGGATATTGTTGCACGACTTAGAAGAAATATCTTGGCACCCCAGAGTGTTGGTTTAGAGTAGGGTTGTTTTGTTCAATTAATATGGATTCTTTGATTTTTCATTTATTTATATTTTGGTTCTTCGTTTAAAATTGCTGTGTTTACAATAGATATACTACGATTTTTTGAGTTCCAATGGTTGAAAACATGGGACGGTTTTTATTGTGTTCTGTGAATCTGGTTTCCAATTTTAT
>NW_013665898.1:665920-666539 GCF_000517525.1 Limulus polyphemus
TAAATGACGTTGGTATTGTGTGATTCTAAATAATTTTTGTTTAGTAACGATTTTCATTTAGGGTCGGGTTTTTGAGAGAATTTGACGTTGACAGGGATTTTGTGTTTAATGGCTAGTTTTGTCCAAGTGTGGATAATTCTTGAGCTGGTTTCAGGAACAAAATGTAAACTGCAGTGTAACGTACTGTTGTTGGGTTTGTTAATATCAATTTTGTTAGTGAGTTGAGTTTTGTTGTGGTGAATGTTGGAGAGTTTTTCAACAATAGCTGGTGGATATTTGTTGGTGTGAATGAAGTAATGCTTTATGTGGTTGATTTCTTCCTTTATGTAGTCTGTTGAACAGTCTTGTGGCTGTGTTTATGAGATTTTTCAGTGTATTGATTTTTTGTGTAGGGATTCCAGTGGATGTAGAGGCCGGTGTGTGTGTTCTTGCGGTGAATTTTGGTTTTAAACTGTGTGTCCGATCTAATAATGTTGAGGTTAAGAAAAGACAACTGTTTATTGTTTTCGTATTCTATGGTAAATTTGATGTTGGAATGAATGGAGTTTATGTGTTCAAAGAAAGTTAGTGTGTGTTCTGTAGAAGTGAAACCAGCAAAAGTGTCGTCGACATATCTGTA
>NW_013665898.1:666560-675864 GCF_000517525.1 Limulus polyphemus
CTGGGTAATAAATATATTAGCAAGAACGGGTGAGACAGGATTGCCCATATTTAAACCATCTATTTGAAGGAAATGTTCGTTGTTGAAAATGAAGTTTGTTTTAGTAGTTGTAAATTCTAAGAGAGAAGCAAAAAGTGTGCTGGGGATGTGGATTAACTTGTTCGGCTCATTAATGTACAGGTCAAGTGCGATATTGCAAGCTTCATTGGCGGGGACTTCGGTGAAAAGTGACACGACATCAAAACTAGGCTTAGTTGGTCTAGTGTATATTTGAAATTACGGCAATATACAACGCGCTATCAACCAAAACAACTCATTTTTGAATCAAGAAAAGTACTCCATACACAATAAGAAACTAGATCAACTAAGGAAACTACAACAACTTGAAGTGAAAGACCAACTAAATTCCACTGCATCTTTATTCCTTGTCACGTGACTTGGTAATTTGCATATTCAAAATTGTTTTAAAATATCGTATCCAACTCTTTACAGGTGTACCTCCAAATACAGACAAGATAAATGGATAAAGAAAGAAACTGCAGACAAAGGAGCTAAATAGATGCATAGAGACGTTTATAAATACTAACACTAATGCAGAAATTAACAGGTTTCGCCAAGAGACAATGCAAGTGAGAGACATGCAAGAAACGGCATAGAGGCGTGGTGTTGTACTCATTATGTTCACTCCACCCTCTTAACTTAGTAGAAACGTACGTGACACATATGTATAATTTTCACAAATTTCAATAGAGAGTATTTTAATAATAATTTCTGTAATGTTACAGCAAAAACTTGTGATGTCAACATCTGACAGTTCATACTTAGGAAAGGATGCTGGAAGTGGAACAAAATGCTTGCTGTCGTGCAGTCTATATTGTTATGCGGTATTATAAACACTCTTTTTTTGGAGGCTATTCTGATATGGCTAGTGTATTGTGTTATAGTGAAAATACCAGAATATGTAGAGTCTGATTGATTGTGCTTGAGGCGCCAAATGATGCAGACGTGTATATCCTGAGTCTTTGTAGTTGTGATAACTGCTGTAAAAGTGTGTGATGGTTTTTTATTACAGATTAATTTTGGCAGTTGACAAGAACAGTTGTGTATGAGAAAGTCTGCATTGTATTTGTTTGTTAGTAAAACCGTACAATAGACTATATGCACTGTATCCGACGCAGATCGAATCCAGAATTTTAGCATAATAAGTCATCGAGCTTATTGCGTAGCGTCATAAGCAGGTCAGTGTAGTTGTTTTGTGACATAATTTACCTGAGTGTTATGTATATATACGTAATTACACATATACTATATACATATATATGTGCATCTAAACTGAACAATTCCGTCACCCATTAACAACTACTAGTCCATTTTTCTATTATCTTCACTGACCACAGAAAATATACACTCTTCCAACTTCACTCAGAAATAGCTATAACCTGTTGATCCACGATTTTCAATCATATATGCACTTAAACAATGAAGTGTTCATTTTTACTATTTGCGTTGTATCCTAAATCTGCTTGATAGCTGGCCTATCATCCTTTACCACAGAATCCTCTATGTCTTGTTTACTCAAAAGACTGCTGATTACATAGTCCACCTAGCAACTCAGTTACTATTTAATTATGAAGTAAAATACCACAGAGGTGCCTACAAATACAAACTCTAAGTAATAGATAGAGTGGTTACAGAAGGACTAAGTGACATGGTAGCGGATATGTAGAGGCATCTAGAAATGCAAACACCATTAACCAAATAAAAAGTTTACACCAACAAAGAGAAGGTCCGAATGACACGGAAGTAAATATATAAAAGCACCTATAGTTGCAAACACCATTGGGCCAGTTTCCCAGACAGACCTGATTTTATGAAAAAATATTAAAAGTTATATTGAAATAATGCAACCTAATTAAACTGACTATAAACGAAATATTTAAATTTGTGAAAAAAAAACTATGAATAAGAAAATTGGGTTTACTTAGCAACATGTAGTAGAAACAAGAAATTAAAACCTATACATCTATCATTTTAACAGCATTAGCTATATCTAGCACCTTAGTAACATTATTTCATAATGATAACAATTATAGAAGAAATAATAATTTTAAGTTTTCTGATTACTGCTTTCTAAAAGTATGGGAGTGTTCTACAATTTTTTCAAGATAACTTATGTCAGTTTCTTCAATTTCTTTTATGGGCTAAAAACAGGAGTCGATCGATATAGTGTGACATTTAGCGGTCAAAACAAGATTTACAATTCCATTCCTTTTAGAATTATTTTTGTGCTTATTTTAGATTTTTCGCGCAAAGTGAAACACAGCTGTCCCTAATTTTGAATTGACACACTAGAGGGAAGGGAGTTAAGCAACAGCACCCACTGCCAACTATTTTCTGGTCGAATAGTGGGATTTTACCTTGACTCTTACAGCGCACAAGCATCCCCAAAGTGCAGAGTGTGTTTTGAGGGAACACGACGCGAACAATAAACCAGACACACCAATCATTATATCACAACTGGTTTTGATTAACTCTACAACTGAGATTTGATCAACGTCTTTTGCTTGAACAAACCTGCTAAAGGTTGTTTGACTAGAACGTTGACGAAATATCTTTCGCATAAAGTGATTTTAACTCCTTTTTTGTAGTTCATGTTAAAAAGTCATTTTCTCCAAACTAGTCTAACACTGGAGAATGCGCAAAACAAAGATCATGTGATTTAAGATGTTTGTTTAACTAGCAATTAATGATAAGAAATACATAAGAATAGCCGATTTTGTAAATTATATACTGTATATATAAGGTTTATATATGAATAGTCTACTCCAAAACGGAAATTGCTGAAAAGAACAAAATATCTCTGGACAGTGCAAGAGACATTCTATGATTGGTTCTCGTTAAAGTTTTCCTGGATAAATGCGAACTTGTAAGCCACAAGTAGTTTGCTTTTCGTTAAAGTTAAGGCCTCATAAAACCTCTTCGTCTATTTAGTTGACTTTTAGCTATTTTTCTTTGATGGAAGACTGATTAACGTTACATAGTCGGGGCTAAATAATTGGTTTTCATTGGTTGTTAGCTGTTGTTAGGGGAGATTATATAATAATTTGCTCAAATTAGTGCTACGCTATTCCTTCGAACCGGTGATAGAATGTTGGTATAACTTCCTATACATATATATAGGCAGCTAGGGTAATGTTTCCTTACCTACTTCTAGTAGTGTTGCTATTCTCATAAATAACTAAAATTATATAATGATATTACGTATTTATTATACCTTACAAGTATTTCATTTTTCATACTAGTTGTATTTTTTAATGTCATGTCAAAACGAAAATACTTACTAAAGTGTACTAAACAAGTACTAAAGGTATTTTCCATATAAAATTTTAAACGTAAAATTAAATGCTATGTAAATTATTAAAAATATATTAAATAGTTTCACATCAAACAAGTAACAACTGTGGGTTAGTGAAGAAGTAAGTCATAGGCTTAAAACAACAGAAATTCGAGAACAAAGAGAAATAGTAATTGTTCCTTAGTCTTAATAGAATTTTTTTTTCACCTAACGCTGGACTCCATAGTTCTCTTTAGCTGCAGATACATCTATAAGAAGAGAAAAAGTTTACGTATTAAGAACTTAAACTTTAAACTATTATGTCAGATCACGCGATAAAATCTTGTACTCTGATATTTTCCACCTACTCAACTCTATCGTAATGGTTATTATTATAAAGTTAATAAGAACTTTAAGATTGAATAGTAACTTTGCCCACGTTTAAAAAAACACGTACACCAGATATTTAATTTATGTTAAAGGAATTGGCGTCAAACAATACTAACCAATAAATAAAAACAGATAATATTAATTGAACCAGGTGTCCTCTGACGTTCTCAAAATAGCTATACTACCTATTTTTAAATGGATTTGTTTGTTTGTTTCTAATTAAGCACAAAGCTACACAATGGGCTATCTGTGCTCTGCTCACCACGAGTATCGAAACCCGGATTCTAGCGTTTTAAGTCCGCAGACATACCGCTGTGCCACTGGGGGGCTTTTTAAAAGAAACTAAAACAAGGGTTCTATAAACACTTTCTGGGGGATTTGGGAAGGAAAACCTTCAAAGGGTTATTATTTGCTTCTTAAAACATCAAAACAAGAAATACAAATAAAATTTTCATTTCATGTGAACACAGCTTTTGAATAGGCGATGTCACCAAAAGGCACAAACTTATAGTGTGTAGTAAGCATGTTAGTTTGCTGGTCTCCGTTCCTGAGCCCTTATTTAGTTCAGAAGTTTTTATTCTGATGTGTAGTTTCTTTCATTTTTCTGTTTTTATTTTTTTGTGTTGTTGTTTGTCAATTATTTTGATTTCGTGACATTCTATGCTGTGACTTGTTTCTATAACGTGTTCATCGATAGCATTTGGGAAAGTCTCTTTGTCCTAAGTGTCTTCCTGTTTCTCTTATATAAGAGTGGTGCCTTGGTGGATTGAAAATATAACAAAAAAAAAGATTAACTGACCAAAATTCTAAAGAAATAATATACTAAACTGTAAAAGTGGTAAGAAACAAACTGTATCTTTATAGGAATAAAACTGTATTTAAATCAAGTTGCAGAACTTAAAATATAAACTAAGAATATACACAATCAATATTAAAAATTAAAACAAGCATGGGATTTCTTTTCGTATAATATATCAACGTGATTGAAAGTGTTAAAACTTCTTTAATGACTGCATTCTCTCTGCAGATGACCAATCGCAAACTTGGATAACTAACACCAGAGATATTTCTGTTTTATATGACAGTTGTAAAGCAGTGCCAATATACACATATGTTGTAGGATAAAATACAGATATGCCATGAAACAGAAGATAGCCTCCTTGACCAAATCTTGCTCAATAAAGTAACAGTGGAACTAAACAAGAAACAGAAGTACTCAATAACATATAAATCCTTTCACGTACGTAATATAGACATATATTTCATTATTTAGTTATTTGTAACCCTGAGCAAAGGCCACCATATAAAATCAGTACTTACTTATTGGTAAAACGTATATTTACATACAAAAATATAATCACTAGTTAAAAAATATATTAAATGTACATACCCATTAAATACTGTAACCCAAAATTGATATATATATATATATATACATACATACACACACACATAGATGTACACATAAGCACTACTTCATGATGGATAGTAGGCTTTACATGGCCAGAATGGATACCCCCTTAATTTAATATCTGTTCACGATAGTACGAACTTCTATGAATGATTTTGCCTTTGCAGCTTACCTTCTCTGGTATCTAAACGTTCATCCACGTGTTTGCTATGTGTGGCATTTCATGAAAAAGAGGATAGGATCCCGGGTCACTACAACACACTGCTTTGGCTTTCAATACTATAGAAATAGGCCGTGGTGTGTATCCCTTAAGTTGAATTGGCTGGGGTGAAGATTGAATGTTGTGGACAGTATGTTTGGTACTATTGTTAGCTATAGTACCTGTGAAGCACTTTCCTCTAAGTATTTAGCATTTGACAGTGTAGCACATCCCCTTGTATGATTTCATGGTATGTGGAATCGGTGGGCGCCAATTGTTTTTCATCTTTCTTTAAAATAAAAATATAAAACATTGAGCGACAATACACAGATGACTCTGATATTACGTGACCATTTAAAGTACCTGTATCTAGGTTTCTGATATTGCATTCATTGTCAAAAACAACTCTTTCAAAGGTACCTCCCTTTTTTGTTTGTTTTGAAGTTAAGCACAAAGCTACACAATGGGCTATCTGTGCTCTGCCCACAACGGATATCGAAACCCGGTTTCTAGCGTTGTAAATCCGCAGACATGCTGCTGTGCCACTGAGGGGCTTGTAGAAAAGAGCTTAGAGAGTCTTGCTAGTTGATCAAAGTCGGCAAGAAAACTGAGATCTGGGAACTTTCTGATCGAAACATCACAATCAAAAGAGAGTGAATTCCCTTTGAAGTCAAAGACTATTAAGGAAATGCCTATTTAGGTTACCACTCACATACTTTGAATTAATCTTGGAAAACTTAAATAGGAGACATCAATCTGTGTAACATATTCTCTCTCAACTTACACTACTAATGATTACATCAATTTGTATGCCACAAGTCAGCAGTATTTCATTTTCTCTCCTTCCATCTCATCATTCTGAGGGATATTGCCCACAGTTGATGTCATCAAACTCACATGCCATGGTAGAAGCTGAGGGAACCAACTGGACCTCTTTCACCACTCTCTCAGAGCTCAATTCTGCTGTTATTTATCTACCATCTGTTAATGACTATATGGAGACAGCCGTACTTACAATTCCTAAAATATCAAAAGATTTTCCGTATTCTCCTCAACCATGGTGGACACCTAACTGCCAAAGGACACAGCAATGAGCCTGGGTTATCTTTTTCACAGGCATCCCACTTTTAAAAACTGCATAGCCTTTCATAAGGCTTGTGTCCGTGCCCAGTGGATGAGATGTAAAAGCCGAAAGGAATCTTGAATTAAATTCACTTTCAAAATCTCTCCCACCACCAGTTCCAACGTCGTTTGGGACCAGATTCTAAAGGTGAGTGGGAAGTAGACATACCATTCTCTTTCAAGAAGTTGTTTTATTTACAGCGTACTGCCAACACCCCTGGAAAGTGTTTTTCTAATATTCAAGTTTTTACATGAATTCACATACATTCTTGGACATCAATACACGTGTAAAAAGAAGCCTATGTTGTTTTCAGCCTCGGTACCACTGTAACTATAACTATTTACTCTAGTGGAACTTAAACTTGCCCTAATAAGTCCAGCATAAAGCTAAAACATTGAGCAAATAAAGCAACTTGAAAGATTCTGTAGAGTTCATGGACATTTTATTATTTGTAATTCTGCATTCAGTTTTGCATCCATAAGTTACGAGTCGAAGAGAATTGCTTAGATTGTGCTGATAAGAGATAAAATAAGTACCATGGTCAGTTTTTATTTTCGATGGGTACAGCAATATTAAAGGCTATTCTTTAATATGGAGAATCAACAACTGGCTGTCATAGTTCTCCTTGACAGAGACCCTTGCTTAAACCACTGTTCTACACCTCTGCATGAAAACATCTAGGAAAGCCATTTGTGCAGGTGATCTGTAGTGTGATACACTCAAAGCAATGTTTTATTTAACAGTTGGAGAATTTCTGAACTTCGAGATTTTGGGACAACTAACTACTTATAAATCATGTGCTGTGCAGGTGACAGTACAGCATTTTGTCCTACATCTTTTCAAGCAACTGACAGATGTTATATACTCCTTTGCTGTGTCAGCCTACTTGCAATAGTTATGCTTCACATTTTGCATGGTAAGTAGTGTCCAGCTAGATCTGGGTATTTTGATTAAATTTCTTGTAGCTTTTTAGTTTGCATGTTTGGCATCCCTTCACTAATGGAATCTTCATCACTTGTACAGTTCATCACCATGCCTGAGCCTTCAGATTTCATAGCAATATTATGCCCAAGACCTGCACACTACAAATGAGCAAGCTCTCAACTGACAGTGAGAAAATCCTCCTACTTTTATGTGCTGATATTGTGGTTGATGTTGTACATCATTATTCAATGTGATAAAACTTTTCGATTCTCTAAAGCTCATGAGACAGTTAAGTGCCACGTGATCTACCACTGTAGTTAAGTGCTTTATCATACAAACAGTTGTAAAAGTCCTTGAGAAATAACTGTGAGCTGTTTTACTAAATCCTACAACAGAAAGCAAAACATAGGGTTGAATTAGCACATGACCTCAGTTGGCTTTATCATGTTCCAAACAGAATATATATAAAATCTAAAAAGTTTGGTGAATATGAAATGTATGCTACAAGAGAATGAGAAATGTATTAGATGCATACTACAAAATGAGCACAAATGCTTGCCTTATATAATGAAAAGAACATTCAGTTACATTAGAATTCAAAGACATTAAAGTATGTTGCTACAATTGAGATAAAATTTAATAATAAAAAGGTACAATCAAGAAAAACAACATAAAATCAATTTACAATAATCCCAAGAAATACAGAAAACAGAATAATCAAGCAGTTGAAACCTATAATACCACTGTTCAAAAGTGGTTGCAAGAAAGAGGTCTACTTAGAAAAAGCTTGATATTTCATATTTCACTTGTAAACAATCAAGCATTTAATCTTAGCAAAGAATCACAAAAACTGGTGGAATGGGACACGTGCTACCTGACAGTGGCTGACAGAAATAAGAAAAGTTTTTTGTTTTAAAAACTAGAAAAGTCTTGTGTGATGTGAGGAACAAAAGTCTGTAGCAGAAATAGTATTCATGGTATTATGAAGGAAAAGTTTTACAATATTCTTGTCCAACAATAAAAAAACTATTTTACCATGATAATGAACACACACAAACCTATTAAATATAGGGTGAATGGAAAAGGTGAAAAAGTTGGTGATATAAAAGTTATTAAGTATCATCCAAATGTTCAAATGCTAATCAACTGAAAGCTCATTGTGACAGTTGAAACATACTATTTCAAAATATAAGCAACTATTCTTCTGCAACATTGGGAACTTTTACAGCAAAAAAGGTGAAGTACCTTTCCAAAATTTAAAAAAAACTAGAAGTTTTCATGACTGATGATGTAATTATATACTTAAGGTTAGAAGAATATTGATTGTTCAAATTATGGTTCCAAATTACTCCATATGCCTTCTATTGTCATGATGAATATAACATGTAAACCGAAACAAATCTTCTTTTAGAGCATTTTATGAAAATTTTACAACAGAAATACGACTCAGATTTATAACTGTTACTTTAGATTAAACATTCTCTACTAATTATGACCTTGGTGTGATACTTTTAAAGGCATTCATAATAATATTTGTCATTTTAATTAGCAGCAAGTTAAAAATTGGACATTTAGCAAATATTTTTAATATTCTGATACTAATGGCTTTGCTTATCAAGTGGAAAATGGGAATCAAAAACCAAATTAATAAAGACAAAGTATATCTAAATCTAATTATGTCTACTTGGTATTAGATCGTCAAGAAATTAATGTCGCATTTTGGAACACTTTCATTAACCATCCCCCAAAAAATTTTACATCATGTATAATAGTTAAAGAATCACCTAAACGTCACCTTAATTTAGCCGAAATAATGTGTAAAGTTTAGTTTACTTTAATCCCTTATAGTGATGGCACACAATGAAACACATATTCAGCATATAATGCTGTTTGAATACAAGAAGAGAAAGAACACCTCTGCAG
>NW_013665898.1:675885-681608 GCF_000517525.1 Limulus polyphemus
CATTCAGATGACTTTAGCCTTAAAAACTGTGATGGCAGGGGCTGACATGCTAGAATTGATATTGATGCTATGAAAATGCTTATTGAGTCTAACCCAAGGCAACACACTTGTGAAATGGCCATGAAATTGCATGTCTTTCACAAAACAATACATAAACATCTAAGGAATATGGGAAAACTCCATAAAGAAGGTGTTTGGGTGCCTCACTAACTCTCCAATGCTCATTGTTTCCAACATGTGAACATTGCTTCGTCTTTTCTGGTGCATCATGCTCGTGAACCATTTTTGGACAGAATTGTCACTGGTGATGAAAAATTGATTCTCTATGTGAATGTTAAATGCCAAAAACAATGGCTCAGTCCTAGACAAAAACCACTTCCGACCCCAAAACATGAACTCCATCCGCAGAAAGTGATGCTTTGCATTTGGTGGGACATCAAAGGAGTAATTCGTTTCGAACTCCTCAATCCACAGCAAACTGTCAATCCAGAGATCTATAGTCAGCAACTGGAATGTTTAAATCAAGCCTTTCATCAGAAACGTCCTTCACTCGTCATTCAGAAAGGTGTACTTCTTCTCCACAACAATGCATGTCCACAAGTGGCACATTTGATGCAACACAAGATTATGGAGTTGGGTTGGGAAGTTCTCCCCCAACCACCATATTCTCCAAATGTGGCACCATCAGATTACCATCTTTTTGTTCGCTGCAACACCATCTTAATAGGAAAACGTATGCAAATGTGGAAGGTGTTAAAGAGGACATCGACATGTTTTTTGCTTAAAAGCCAAGTGATTTCTTTAATCAGGGCATTAACAACCTGATTGTAAGATGGAAAAGCATCATTGATAAGAATGGAGTCTATTTCATTTAATAAATGTGTTGTTTTGGTATATAAGTTGTTCGGGTTTTTTCATCTAAAAAAAGCGACATTAATTTCTTGACGACCTAATTCTTAATAAAACTAAAGGTTTAAATTAAAGTATATGTTAGATGCACCACTTTTTGCACAGAATACAGTCTATAAAGCAATTTTACTGATAATGCACTACTAGTTACAAACCAAGAAAAAATTAATACCATCAAATTAAAGAGTCAGAAGGAAGATCTGATTGATTCCATTGTGTGAAAGACTGCTTTGAAAAAAAAAAAGGCAAGAATACTCACTATCAATTATTAGTTTCCCTATCTTTTATAAATTTATCTTCATCTATGGAGCATATTTTGTTCAGTTCACTAACAACTTTAAGGAATTTTGCCTCATTCCTCAATTAGTATAAAACCAAGTTTTTGATGTTGCAGAGTGGATTGAGACACTGAAATGCACAGCACCAAAGTTGATCTCAAAGATTTATACCAAGGAGACTTTTTGCTGTTCAATCCATGATGTTCATTTATCTATTTTATGTTCAAGGTAGTTTGTTGCAATCATGAGAGTATGACAGTGGAGATTATCCTGCTCAGAATAAAGTTTGATCTGTTTGCACCTACAAATAGTTGTCAACTGGGTACAAAACCACATTAAAACATTACTGAGAAGTGAATCTGCACATCACAAACTCAAATAGATGTATACACCATTAAAATTGAGGTGATGCTATAACTGAACTGCTAACAAAACAATCCACTGAATGTATCATTCTTCTATGGACCTAGACATGAAAATATAAAAACCTTGACTTATCTTTGAAGTGTACAAGTGACCAACAGCATCATTGCCAATTTTGATTATCTCAACAAAATTCCAAAATAGCAATGGAATCAGCTGCGAGTCTGAAGCAAGTTTTATTGACCTTAAGCCCAACATAAAAACATCTATTCATTATTCTCTGTTCAATGTCACTCATTGTAACTGCTGTCCCGACATTTGTACTGCATCTGTGAGCAGTGGGCTGGCAATTCTTTATGGTGTGGTGCATATAGTGAATATTTCCTGGTATATTTGGCCTTCCAGAGTATTTTTCAGGGTTGTCTCACGATCAGACAAATTGTCTGAAGTGTCTCCTCAATCTTCTCACTATATTTGTTTGTAGTTAAGCACAAAGTTACACAATGGGTTATCTGTACTGTGCCAATCACAGGTATTGAAACCCAGTTTTTATCATTATAACTTTTCAGACATACAGCTGAGCCACTGGAAGCTATATAATTACATAAAAACAATAATCAATGTTAAAATGATCACCAAATAATTGAATTTGAAGATAAAATTAAGGTATGGCATTCCAGTGCAGATAGACAGTGGAAAATGCTAAGAAACAGCTATGCATTCTAACAATAGGGCACACAAAATGTGCACTATCATTTTTAGAATTACACTAAAGAGTAATTTTCCAGATCATATGATTGTGAAACATTTGCAACAGTTTAGTACCATACTTTTCAAATATTGCATATGTAAAAAATATTGTCATTCATTGTACAAATATATGAAGTGTTTTAGTATTTGCTTCTACAATTAAAGTTCTGCTAAAAGTTCTACACATTTTCTTATTTGGTTTCATCTGAAAACCAAAATCTCCTAACGACTGATCATGTAATGAATTAGATAAAATATTTTTTCTTATCAAGATGTTACAAAAAAACTCAAACACTATTATGGAGTTTAAATAAAACATTTTACCTATGAAGAAGATATTTAAGTTTAATGACTGATGCTGTGTTAAAATAATTAAAATATTTACCTACAAAGATATTTAAGACCGAACACCAATGCTAGTAAAATAATCAAAACATTTTAGCTACAAAGAGGATATTTAAGATTGAAGACTAACAAGATGTTAAAATAATGAAAACATTTGACCTACAAAGAGGATATTTAAGATTGAAGACTGATGCAGTGTTAAAAATAATTAAAATATTTTATCTACAAAGATGAAATTTAAGACTGAAGACTGATGCAGTATTAAAAATAATTAAAATATTTTACCTACAATGAGAATATTTAAGGCTTAAGACTGGTGCTGTATTAATTAAAGCACTGTCTAACAAGGGGTATATTTAAGAGTAAAGACAGATACTGTGCTAAAAATATTTAAACATTTTATCAATCAACAGGATAATTGTGATTTAAGACTGATAATATATTGAATTACTTAAAACACTATTTCTTGACAGAATACTTAATGATGGAGATCAATAATTTGATGAAGTAATCACAACCCTTTGCTTACAGAGATAGAAGACTAATACAGTGTTGAAATAATGAAAGTATTTTACCTAATAAAAGGATTGTTAAACTGAAAATAATGTCATACTGAAATATAGACAGGCTACACAAGATTAATGAATAACTCTTTATGTTCCAATAATTAACACTTTACCAACAAAAAAATTACTTTAAGAATAATAAGTGGTACTGTGGCAAAAAGGTTTAGTTAGAAATATTTTCAACATCCTACAATTATAGTACAGAGGAGTAACTAAATGAAATCATAATTATAATGAAATAAATAACACAGGCCTGCAAATTTAAACTTCATAAAAGTTGTTTTGGTTTTAATAACAGATTTTCCATAACTCAGCTAAGCATATTTCTTACAAATCGGGAATAAAAAAACTCTTACTTAGATCAAATTTTTCATTTACTACAATGAGCATTTTTTATTATATTTATTAAAAAAAAATGCAAACAAATTGAAGAAAAGGGAAGAACATTGATATCAAACAATTATGCATTCTCATTCATCCTGATATGTTTTGTGAAATCTATATCTTTTAGTCTCAAAACTACGTGTTGTGGTCTTTTTCTATGTATTGCATCTGGAGCATCTTGTTTCAAGGACCAGCAGTAATCAGCCATCATGCTGATGTTCCACCTTCCCTGTTACCTCCTCCCCATTTCCCTGATGTCTTGATGAAACCTTTTGGCTTGTTCTTTGCTGAGGGCACCGAGATTTTCAGGGAAATAGTTAATATATGAGTGTAAGAAATTAACTTTTAAGCTCATATTACAATCCAATTCTTTGAATTTATCAAACATGTTACTGACATATTTTCATAATTTAGGTCCTTGCTGTTTCCTAAAAATTTGTAAATAACATCTTTAAAAGCAATCCACTCTTCTTTTTTTTCAATTTTCTTCATTGTTTTCTCGAACTGTTTATCCGAAGTCAATTTCCTAATCTGAGGCCCAACAAAAATCACTTCTTCAAATTTTGCTTCCAAAAGAGCTGGGAATTGCTATCTTTATCTAAGGTCTTTACAAAATGCTTCATCAAAGCCCAGTTTTATGTGAAGTGGATGTAATAGGATTTTCTTTATGTCAACCAAATTTCACATTCATTGTTTTTTGATCTTGGTATCAGGCTGGCTCTGTGTGGACATTGCTTCTTATTCAGCGCTAATTTCATGCTCTGTTGTCCCATTCACACAAAAAACATGGAAACTTTGTATAACCGGATTCTTGACCCAACAACATACAAAGGACTTTTAAATCTCCACAAAGTATGTTTTTGTATTTGACCTAATTAAGAAGTTCAAGATTATCGTATATTTCTTTCAAGTGAACCGAAAGAGCAATAGGAATAGATGCATATATGTTACCATTGTGAAGGAATCAATGAACAATCACCACTCATTTGATTCACAGATTGCAGCTCCTAGCATTGGTATTAATTCAACAAATAATGTTGCAATAAACCAGTGAACCTTCTTGCGAAAAGTATGGTATAAACTCTTTCTCACGATTTCTGTACCAGTAACATGATGTCCCTGAAGAAAGTAAGTTCTTAGCCCAAAGTCTGGACTCCAAAATCTCTGAAGAATCCTTTGGAAAGCCCAAATCTCTCATCAAATCATCATGTTCCCCTTGTTTGAAAAGTTGGGGTTCACCAGGTGTTTCACACTGAAAACAATTCTTATCATCATTTCTATTGACATCAGAGTATCAAGAGTCTCCACTGGAGTAGATACAGGTACATCAGGTCCATGAGCAACAGGTATTATAGCAGATTGAAGGATCAGATAAGAAATTTCCTTTTCATTTTGTATTTTGTAGCCATGCACGTTACATGAGCAAAAATAGCAATTATCTCCGTGGTTTCTAGGCTCGCGTCAGACACTGGAATTCCAAAAGGCAAAGACTTTTTCATATCTTTACTTTAGTCCATTATCTCAAGTTTTCGACACAAATGGTGCAGATTTTGTGAGGAGCCCATGATTTGTCTTGATCCCTATGTTTTATTCCAAAATACGTATAATATAGTTTTTTGGAGAATTCTGTAATGTTTTGCCTTTGTTTCTTTACAACAAATTTATCACATATAACAGAATATGTTTGGGTCATTTACACAATCACTTGTTGCCATAGTGACAAATAAGTAGCATTGAAAAGAAAAAAATAATGTAAAAGTGCACACACAATCAAATATTATCCAGAAATGACACATCCTGCAGCCTGTTAACCATTTATATACTAGCAGCGTGGTTCTCGTGGGTTCTAGAATGATCAATAAGACTCTCACATCATGATTGGTCTAGAGAAATCTATAGCCAGTGGTTGTCTACATTTTAAGCATAACAAAACGTGACCCGATTTCAATGAAAATGATTCACTTATGAAAAAGTACATATGATGTTTTGTGAAAATTCTGTACATGATGAGGAAAAATGGATATCATTTTCGGATTCAGCATACAGGAACTACAGAGACATCTCAAAAGTAAATAGACACCATGATGTTTTTCAATAATCATTTATCTCACATTATCAACTTGACAAG
>NW_013665898.1:681831-693680 GCF_000517525.1 Limulus polyphemus
ATCAACTTGACAAAAATGTTTACAAATGTGCATCAGTACTTAGTCAATTTGCCACTAGCATTTTTCAGTGCTTTGACTCATTCTGGCATGGAATCGACAAGTTCTGCAATTTTATCCTGTAGGATCTTGACCCAGGCTGCACACAAAGCATCAAGTAGCTCTCCATGGGACACTGGTTTTCTGGAACTTCTTCTCACTGCTCGAGCAAGTATGGCCCAGACATGCTCGATGGGGTTCATATCAGGTGACTGACTTGGCCATAGGAGCCGTTGGATACCTTTCTTAATTAAATGACTATTGAATAAACATCATGGTGTCTATTTACTTTTGAGATGTCTCTGTACTATGAAACATGTAAAAACTTCAAGACAATAAACCATTGTAGGCCTGTGTAATTAAGTTTATAAAAATTTCTATCTTACTTTTTTCTAATATTTTGTTTATTAATGGCTGACATGAGCATTTTAATATACACTTTGTTCTTGTTTCTTTTTCAACTTCATGACAATACATTTTATCAAATTGAAAGAACATCATGATAATATGTCCAAAAATATAATGTTTTGTTTGTATAAAGATCAATCAAATGTACATATCTTGTAAGAAAAATGCATAAATCAATAACTAATGATGGATATATCAGTGTTCGAAATTATTTTTAAAACTTCATGATACAAACATGCATGGCAAAACTACTTCACATAAAGTAATTTGTAGACACAGACAAATGATGTAACAATTTTTTAATGCTATTCAGTGAAAATACATATACTGAGAATTGTGGTGATTATGATACAACAATACATACATATAATATACAAGTGAAACAAACTGTAAATTTAAATTTCATATAAATGTTGATTTAAATGTGCTACTAAGTGTTGTAGGATCAAATAATATTTGTTGGGAAAAGGAATCAAGAATAAACATCTGGTAGAATCACAAATGGGAATGAAAACACAAAATGAATCTCAACTGTTTCTTTTAAATTTTGAGAAAGTTTCTAGATACAAAAGAATAAAATGATAAGCATTCTCCCTCTAAGAATTAAACTGCAAACCCAAACAAGATAAGCATAAGTGGACTAAGCACATCCAGCTTGAAACACGTGTGGGAATTACAGAGCTATTCCACTTGTCTGATTATTTAAGTCCCTTACTTCAAAAAGCAACAGCAAGATTTGTTTAGTAGAATTCAATTAGTTAGGCAAATAGACTATCTTTAGACACAAAGAATAATAACAGTATAATGATCAAAAAAGTGGGAGTTAGATTCAATTAGCTCTTTTTGTGAACTGAATGCTTCACCATTCCCTATGGCTAAATTTGGTCAACTTAATGTAAGTGAAATTTCTGTTACCTATATGAAAAAAAACACTAAATTAAAGGTGAATAATTTTGTACAAATGAACATAATGTTTTAATGTAACATTTAATAAAGCTATGTACGTGCTGTTGTCAGAAACTTTGTACAAGTGAATATTATGTCTTAATGTAATATTTAATAAAGCTATGTATATACTTTAGTCAAAGAGCATGCGTCTTGGATGATAACATAAATTTTCACACAACATTCTAAGGTGTTGGGTAAATCTGAGACTAAAACTTTCCTTTCTTTTAAGAATAAAATTCAATTCCCTTGATCTTAACACTATCTAGCCTAACATATTGAACCCATGTGCTACACAAGATTGCTTTTACATTAGTCAATTTTACATTAATCTATTGCTTTGGAAGTCAGTTTCTACAAGTAAAAAACTTGAGTTATGCTGTAATTCCAAGGCAGCAGCAAAAATCGTTGACAACTAAACATACTCAAAATTTGTGTGCTTGGTAGCATGGGAATCACAATGACACATCTATTAAATGTTGTGTTCTGTAATCCACTCATGGTTGTTATGACCTTATGTTTGCTGCAACTGATAAATCAGTAGGCCAAACCATCGAGAAATGGAAAGTGGATTTCAATGTCTTTCCTTATCCTGTGAATAAAGAAACGAGGTTCTGAGCTAAAAAATAACTATGAACTTTAGTTTATAGCTAAATTAAATTTTTTTCAACAATTACACATTAACATTACTAATTTTAATATATTCATTACAGAACTGGGGCAAACAGACAACTGTACAGTTCACAAATACTTCATTAATTATTGTTGTGGTCTCACTGTGCCTAACAATGCCTTTACTGGTGAAACCATAGTAGCTATAACTGGACATTTGTGAAACATACAATTGTTTTAGTTAGCCTCAGTTCTGCAATTATGTAGTTTGATCAAGTATTAATTATGTATATGTCTTACACTCCCACTTTCTCATTTTACTTGTTCTAAAAATGAATCATATTAACACACACAAAGCAAACAATATCTTACAACTATTATAATATACCTAGGTTTCTAAATAAGGCATAACTGCTTTAAAATAATTCCCTTAGCTGCTCAAACTGAACTTGGCAATACCAGCTATGAATCTGTTGGTTAAATAACTAAACACCATTACTGATAGCAAGGTATTATTTCAAGTCATTCAGTAAATTAAATATTTTCTTTCTATAAGTTATAAATGAAGAAATAGTAAAAATCACAGAATTACTGGCAATTTGTGAAAGAGAGGATGTGCTAGAAGGGCATGACAAGTGGATTTGACTTTCTGGTTTACATCTCTGTAAACCAAGATTGAAGACTATGCCTTAGTAATATATATATGCTATAATAAGTAATTTATGTTAAACTCTAGACATCATAGAAGAGTGCTGAAAAAACAGAAAGCGGGCAAGTTGAAACGAACAAATGTCATGTCACACAGGCAAAGAAAGATTGAGAATTTATTTAAATATGTCTTTTTGAAATTAAAATTTGTATAGTGTTGAAACTTAATTGATCAACTACATTTCGAAGCTAAGTTTATTGGTATATATTGATAATAAAGTTGTTTAATTAAATTTTGTGTATAACTCAAAAATTCATGACGCGTGCACTTTTACCTACCCATATCAAGAAGGTTACCATATTTCATTAAACTACCATAAACTTATTGAATTATATCTAGCTGTAGCTGTAAAAAAATGTGTATAATTTGATTTGTTACTTCTATCATATTTTAGGTTGTGAAATTTCCAAACATTTTTGTAAGACAGTGTTTTGAAAAACCATTCAAAATGCTTCCTTTCATCTTAACATTGCACTTTCCTTTATTACTGTCAGAATGTTTAATTTTTATATATATCCAGTCAGTTTCAACTTGATTAATATTTATACTTTTATTTAGTTTGCTGATCACAGTAGTCATCAATTACAGCTAAAAATCTTAAACAGATAGCAGACTGACAAAGATTCATTTGTTATCTACATCCTGACCTTACACAAAGATATCACAATTACCTTTCTAAAGCTATGTAACAATATTTTGCTAGAAATATTTTTGGTTAAGATAAATTTATTATATTTAATAAATGTAGTTTATTTTCAATAAATAAAAAGTTATTTTACTTATTTACACTATACAAATATGATACACTTCACAATATTATTGAACAAATAAGGATTTGAGTCATTTGAATATTTTGTTTTTGTCTATTTGTACTCTATAAACCTAACTAAGCTTACTCAATGTCTTGTCATAATAGAATGTTTCTGCAACATTTAATTAGATACAATCTAACACAAAACACTTTTGAGAAATAAAAATGTCTAAAGAAACTACAGAAAAATTTTCAGATCTGTGATTTGTTCCTTAGTCTTATTGCCCAAATTACTTTGTTTACTTTACCTTGACTAAATACTTTGTAATCTGCTCTATTCAGTGGCATTTAAACTTTATTGTAATTACTTTCAAAGCTGTGCATCATTAATGACTGTTCAGACCACATTCTGTATCATAAAAGGTTTGGAATGATGGGCTGTTATAACCTCAAATATAGAAGGAAAATAACAAGGGTTTGTTTATTTGTAGTTAAGCACAAAGCTACGCAATGGTCTATCTACGCTTTGCCCACCACGGGTATTAAAACTCAGTTTCTAGCATTGTAAGTCCACAGATGTACCGCTGTTCCACTGAGGGGCAAATAACAAAGGCTGGGTAGAAAGATTCTAAAAACATTTTTGTGTGTTGGTAAGATTCCACAGAACTTCACAAAAATAAAGATTTAAAATGTTTTCTTCACAAATTAAATATTACAAAATCATAAAATATCAATTCAAAAATATTTTTGAAATAGTTAAAATTATCATCTTTACATACCTTTTGAAACTTGACATGCAAATGTACACTTGACAACTGAAACATTCTAGCTGGTCAAGATAGTGGCTATAGCCAACATGCCTAAACTGATCTACTTTGAACATTATGAAGCATGTGCATTTCTCTCTATGGCATCGTCTTCTTTGTAAATGATCATTGTACGAATGTTTACTATTGCACTTACTTTATAAGTTGCTATAAATTTCTGTCAGCCACCTAATGTTTTTCATTTTTTAAGGAAGAATTAAAAATATAGTGATTTGAATGTCTATGTTATCTATTATAAATATCCTTTTTAAGCAACTATGCAATACAATTAATGTTACAAGACGATAAAAATAAAAAAGAATAACCTATTGATAAAAAACAAAGATGGATACAAACTCTTACCTCTGCCTTTTTTCAACTTTCCTTCAACCCTGTGTACAAAACAAAATGAGCTATAGTAAGATATATACTACTATAATGTAGAATGTAAACATGTTCAAAAAATCGAAACACTGATCACACATTTCCAAAAACTTTGTGGAAATTTTCAGACACTTAGGAATGATTTCTCTGTATTATAGCAAAAGCATAACAGCTAAATTTCAACAGAATGTTTGCTTTAAATCTTATGTATGTTATATAAACATTTAACGAAAATAACATGTCTCGAGTCAGTTAATGTTGAACCCCTCCCCTCACAGAATTATTTATTTATATTGTACACGAAATATTTTTAATTTAAAAACAAGTACATATAAATTTTAATATTAACTCACTTCTGTCTTGCTTTCTTTGAAGTCTTTTTCATTTTTTGAGCTGTGCTCATTTTGGGAATTTTAGATGGGAGGTTCCCTGTGGGAGTTTGGCTTTCATTAATTGCTGAGGAACTAGAGCTACTTGAACTGCTACTGCTTGATGTGTTGGTTTTGACAGCATTGGTTGTCACAGTCGGTGTCTGTATTTTTTCAACATCCTCACTTCCACTGTTAGCATTCTGTGACTCTGTTTCACTCCCTCGCTCTACAGAATAACCAACTTTCATCATAGCAACAGTGAACAATTCCCTCAAGATAACAAATGTTAGAGAATAAAATTACACTTGGTGCAATATTAGGGTGATTTTTGTTTTGTAAAGTACATCTCTTTTATTGTAAATGCCAAAGAATATGTGAATAAGCAACTGTTCAAGCTTATTTTAAGAAACTTTCTAGGACTGTATTTTTTCTAAGTAGCCTAAATTTAAAAAATTAAGATAACACCATCAGACAATCAATCGAAAATGTGTTTTCAGAGTACATAACTAGTCCAGTAAGGAACTGGATTAATGAACATGTTTAAAAGTGATTGTATTATACAAAGCTGTTAAACATAAATTACAGTAAAAACCATCATAACTTTCTTAACAATTGAACGTAAAATAGCAAACATTAATATTTTTCCATTATCAGCAATCTCAAAAATTAAAGACTAGGCTATTTACAGCATTCAACACTGATCTTTTTTTTTTTTGCCATATTAGTAATCTGATACCTAAGGTTTAATGTATAGTAATATTTCTTTGCCACTATACACTTGAATGACAACAGTATTCAGATTTTGCATGTGATGTCACAAGCTTGGAAATCCCAGGGTCTCGGCCATTGTTGACATCAAGCTACTGCATGTTTATTCTAGGTTTAGCAGTGTGAACTTAACTTTACTTGGCTTAAACGACTTAATGCCTTGGCTTCATCAGGTACCATCACAGTAATAACTTGTTGTGTTGTTGGATGTAGCAACAGACAGGAACAAAAGCCCGGTTTTACTTTCTATCATTTTCCAAAATACAAAGAGTGACAGAATCGATGGATTTCAGCCTTCAATAAGAAAGACTGGGAACTATCAGACTACAGCCATCTGTGTAGTGAACTTTTTATAGCAAAGTATGAATGCAAATTTTTCAATAGTTATAAATAAATATCAGATAAATGTGCCCTTTTATACTAAGGGATAAAAATCCAAGTAAAAGTTTTGATAACATGACAGTATGGCCTGCATTATTGCCCAAAATGACACACAAAACACAACAAACAAACTTATCAGAAGCCTTGCCTCTGCCTTGTGGCTTGGCTCAAACATAGATTAGAAGTCCCATGGTCATTTCAGTATGATATTTGAGTAATATTTTCATAAAAACACTGAGATCGGACATGCAATATACTTTATCAGTACATCACATTATAAATGACATTTCAATGTAAGAATTTTCCTGAAAGTCAGGAAATTTTACCACATGAACCAAACAGATCAGAAATAGTTTCACTTTAATTCATTTCTTCATGAATAATTATTTTTGAATCATAATATTAATAGTCTCAGACAGGCTGCCAATACACATAATTCTGTTGATTAAATTTCCAGGTGCAAAGAGTGATCCTCCATTTTGCCCTGACTATATTCCTACTGTGTTTTTTCACATCAAGTCACCCCCAAAGAGATGAGCAGTGAAGAATATGACCAAATTTATACACTCCAGCAATGTAAAAAAGGAAGTTGTGATGGTAATGATGTTGGAAAATGATTCATCTGGTAAAGCGTATGGATCTCTTTGAAAGCCAGATAGCTTCAGCTTCTCCAGGTATTGCTGTCGATGTTCTCCCTGCAGATGCTTAACATCCTCAGATTAATGTTAGTGACAAAGTATCTGACATAATTTATTGCACTTTTGACTCTGCTGAGTTTATCTCACACATGGTATATCAGGATACTATAGACTCTAGGGTGACATCCAAAATGATGGGCAACCATGCATCACATGATTTTGGTCTGCAAAACCTCAATAAAACAGTAAAAGTAACCTATAAACTTCTTAGTTATAGAACTATATTTGCCATGCAAAAATATATTATGGCAAAAATTATGTACAGACTATTATAATTGATAAAGAATATCCTGGATGTGATCCTAAGCATTATGTAACACTTACTGTATGTTTAAATATAAAAGTATAGTTCTCTTACCTTTGTCTTCTTTTTCAATAATTCCACTGACTGCCTAAAAAATCAAGTACTTTTTTCACAACAAATATCTATAAAGTGGTATACAATTTGTAACTACAAACTAAGGTTTCACCCTACTTTGTACAAATATAAAGCAAACTTCAACTGTCCAACATTCATTTATCTGATAAAAACCTCAAATGATCTAGATTTAAATGTCAACTGACTACATTTATATCTTTAAAGAGATTAATAAAGAGTAAAAAACTTTAAAAAAAGGTGAGTTTGTTATAAGCAGTATCTTTAAAGACCTTATATTAGCACATTGAATCATAATTTACAAAACTTGAAAGTATATTTTAAAACCATATCTATACTTGAAAACAACATGCACATGACATTCAAAACAACATATGATTACTTTGGCTACTCCTCTATGTTAACAATTTAAGGTAATTGCAAAAAAGTCTTACTGCCATAGATGTTATTGATGATTTAGAAAACAAACGCTCGGCTTCCTTGAATTTTCTGTTTCTTTTATCTGCTTTGCTATTGGTGTTTCTGTAAGTATAAAAATAAAAATATCTCAATCAATCATCAGACTGAAGAGAAACATATAGAAATTATATTCAGAGGATTTAATTTCTTTTAAATAATGACAAAATTAAACTGACATGACAAGGAACAAAGTTATTTTTACCATAACAACCCAAGTAAAACTTAAAAAGCAGGGACAAATCACAAAGATTAATCTAATTTGTCTTTTTTAACTTATATGCTATATATGTTTTTACTTCATATATTAATTTAAATTTGGATACTCAAATGCTGAAGTATTATTACAAAAATGCAAAGTTCTCCTTCAGAATATCAAAACAGAAAGTTTCTCAAAATATGAAAAAAAAGGAAATTAAATAGCTTTAAAAACAAATTTATCAGTTAGATCAAGTGCTGAAATACATCATGAAAAACTTGCCTATAAAACTTGTAAAAGAGACAACATTTCAGCATATATATACATGAATCTTCAAGTTTGTGGCTGGGTTAAATATTTAGTGTTAAGCTGTGGCTGCTATCATGAAAGGACATTATCCTAATGAAGGCTGAATCTGATTCAGTGATGTCCAAATATTGTTATTTTGTGATCTTTGAGTTTCCATTATAAGCTTGTTTATGAATGATTCTGCAGTTATTTTAGGGATGTTGTGACTAAAGTCACTTGCATGTTCTGACATGATGAAAGTATTTGTTTTCTTGAGATGAACTGAATTCTTTCAGTTACTGCCAGTTTCTTTTTGAAACAACTTAGTAAAAACCTAAAAACTGAAATTTTTTTATTTGTGGATTATACTACCAGCCAATCATATTGTAACTAATACAAGAACTCTAAATGTTGTACACACAATTACAACACTACATTGAGAATCCACAAACTGAATAAAAATTTACAAAAGTGTATTAAAATTTTATCTCTTTTTCAAGTTTTTCAAGCAGGTTATCTACTTAATTGTTGTAAATATTAAAAATTGAAATTAAGTATAAAAATTCATTGCAAAAGATAACAGTTGCATGTCTTACTAGGTGACCAAACAACAAAAAAGATTAGCATTTACAAATTATCATTAAGTGAACGTAGTAAATTTGGCACATTTTGATTTTTAAAAAAATTTGCATAATGCCATGAAAACACTAAAAAGTAAAATACAGCAAAGCATAATGTATAAAATCAAACTGCTTAAGCCCTGGTAATTTTTATGTCTGTCAGATTTACTAACTTAAAATCAAAACAAGGTATTTAAACATTCTAGCAGCACAGTTTTTACCTAGGATACCAGACTTAAATAATTTAAGCTTAGAAGGTAAGTTTAAGGTTTTGGACTGGTTATATTCAAAATGCCAAAGTAACCAGAAATGACCTAATTTCATTCACATGTTCAAAACTGTTAGCAGTCTTCTTATGAGATTTAAGCAGCAAAATGTTCCAGTTTAAAATATAAATTTTACTATTACAGATAATTTTTTTCTTTTAATATCATTGAGGTTAATTATTCATCAAGCAACTACACAAATATAGACTGCCTGTGGTAAGTGATTGACAACACAAACATCATACATAAACTACAGTTCACCACTATAAGAGACCTGGTCTTTTTTACACTTTGCCTTGATCTAGGATTACTAATGATGGGTGTAATTCCCTAAAACTTGTCAAACTTAGTGACAAACAGGTTACAAATCCAAAAATAGCTAGGACCTCGTATTTCTTTTTCACCAAAAATCATAATTTTTGTAGACAGATAAGAAAATTTACATTATTTTAATACATTCTGGTTTGAAATTTCCATCCTGTCTAGTACTAATAAATGTAATATGTTAATAATCAACCCTTAGTATTACTATATACTTTCCACTTATAAATCTTTAAATGAATATTTATGATAGAAGTTGATGATAAATGGTTAGAATTTTTTACTTGTTTGTTGCTAAGTATCTATCCCATCCTCTGATGATGTTTCCGTAGAGTTGGGTATCTTCCAAATAGCTTCCTTCAAAGGCATATATCTGTCTCTCAAGATTAGCCAATGTCTCCTAGGAAACAAAAAATACATCTTAAGAAAATTATTTCTTAAAGTCAGTATTTCCCAAAGATAATTTCACCCATTTATCAAGTAATAATTCATAATTTTATACATAGAAATAAGGAAACCTTTTATGTTCTAATAGTGTAAAGAGTGACAATATAAAGAATTTCAAATTTTCTTGCAGCAAAATGGACAACAAATTTATAAACGGTTGTTCATGATTATTTTTATGTGATATTTCTGCTTAAACACAAGTCAAGTCACAATTAGCTCAAAAGTTGACATCACATGAAACAAAAATTATACACTTCTAACCAGTCTCACATTCACAAATACAATGCAATAGTTTTTTGGTTTATATTTGGTTTGCTGAACACTGTTGGTACTAATTTAATGTAAGGCACCATTTTTCTGTTCATTGTACAACTATTTTATATGCCACAAACTCATAAGTGTTCTAACAGTACACTGGATACAATAACATTAACCAATTCAGTACACTACAATATAACTCACAATAAGTTGCAACACTTCCAAGTTCTAAAACTTTTACACTTGTGTGTGAGTCATGTGCAGAAAAACTTTTAGTACTTTCTCAATCCTAAATGATAGCACTTTTTTACAAGTTCTTTTTAATCAGGTATAATTCTGGTAATATTTAAAAACATATTTTAAACTAGACTTTTCTTTCCCTAAACTACACTATAACCTACCATAGTTTTGAAGAAAAAAATGTGCATTAATCATTCCCTATGTCAATCACAGAAAGATTTGCTTATTAACCCTTACACAACAGGCTCATGTATAACGTACTATAACTCTGAAAGTACTTAGTGTATGTTCACATAATTTGGCAGGATTTCAGTAAACATTACAAGTTTTTTGTAGACAGTAAAATCAGAATTTTTAACGAAATACTTGTACTAAAAATTTGTTCATAAATATATGCCGTGAAAGAGTTCACCGCTCCGAGTGCAAAGTGATTCTGAAGTTAAGATTTAAAATAATTTTCTTCGTCTGAAAATTTTCCAAATTTCATTTGAGTAATATCTAAAAAAATAATAATAATATTTTTTTCAAAAAAACTTTATATTCAGTTATTTTCTCTACCATAACTCAATATGGGGTTGGTCTATTTGACTGACCTTGTAACCACTATAAAAAATTAGAAAATAAATCTAAGTTAGCCTTTTCTTGCTAAAATGACTGCAACTTGTAACAGGAATTCATAATTGTTTATTCTAAATAGCTTAAAGCTTGTAATATTATACATCTATATATAATTAATTTCATTGTTTTATTCACCTTTGAACCGTGTCTAATTAACAAACCTGCCACAAAGTTGTAAATAATTCAGTGAATGTTACCATCTCAAGTTACCATTGAATTACGTAAAGCTCAAGCTGCTCACAAGAATACCTAAACAACAATTTTTTTTTTTATCTTACCTAATCCAACCTAACGAGTTTCTAATTTTTACATTTTACTTACATTTATAATAATAACTAAAGAATACACATGAAAAACAAAAAATACAGTACTTACCTGGATCTTTTTTTTACTGTCAATGAAACTTAACTCTACTTTTTTAAACTAATAGTACTACTATGCTAAATAACTTTTTATTTAATTAAATATTGCACCTATGAACACAGAATAATAATACACACAAAAAGCAAACAATGTTCAAAAGCTATCATAATTTCTCTGGTTTTTTAACTATGCTATAAAGTATAAGAGCTTTTAAAAATTCAGCTATGCTTGTTGATAGAATTTCCATGAGAAAAAATTTCAAAATAGACAATGACCTGTACAGAAAACAACATATGTCATTTAACAGATCAAAACTTTGGCTTTCTATTAATTACAAAGAATATAGTATTGTTACGAAAGTGGGGGTCACGTGACGAGTATTCTAGAAGATTCGCTAGTGTGTTACAACAGCGGGGTCACGTGACAAATATTCTAGAAGATTCGCTAGTGCGTTGCAACAGCGGGAGTCAATTGATGCTGGTAGCATGTGTTGAGAGTCTTAGAAGTTTTCTAGAACAGGCAGTATTA
>NW_013665898.1:694542-695301 GCF_000517525.1 Limulus polyphemus
TCAGATCAAGGCCGTAACTTCGAATCGGCTGTGTTCCAAGAATGCTGCAAGTTGTTTGGCATCCAAAAAAACCAGGACAACGCCACTTCACCCACAGTCTGATGGGATGGTGGAAAAGTACTATTGGACATTGGGACAGGAATTGGCAAAGTTTTGTAATAGTCGCCAAGATGACTGGGATGTCTTACTACCTCCACTGCTGATGGCTTATAGGACAGCAGAGCATGAAGCCACTGGATACACTCCGGCAAAGTTGATGTTTGGTCGGGAACTTCGGTTGCCAGTGGATCTGTTAACAGGACGCCCACCTTATGAAGAGTTGCCTGAGAATGTGTCAGAGTTTGTGAAAGTGTTATTGGAAAGGATGGATGATATTCACCATCAAGTGCACTCAAACTTGAAAACGTCTGCTGATTCGATGAAGTTATCTTATGATAAGAGATCTACTGAAGTTAGCTTTGTACCAGGAGACAAGGTGTGGTTGTATAATCCCAGGAAGACCAAAGAGAAGTCTCCTAAGTTGTCTTCTCCATGGGAAGGCCCATATGACATAGTGGATCGTCTCTCAGACGTGACTTTCCGGATAAAATCTGGTCAACGAGGTAAGCCAAAGGTGGTGCATGCCAACAGGCTTTGGCGTTATCACGGTCCAGGACATTTCTGTTGGGATGAAGTGAACAATGGAACAAATGACGCTGCTGAAGACGTGTCACCTGAAAAAGCCACTGTCGAAGAAGAAACTCTATTCGGTTTTGAGAA
>NW_013665898.1:695456-725954 GCF_000517525.1 Limulus polyphemus
AATTTTGTGTTTGTAAATTCTGTACATTTAATTAAGTTATTGTTAATTGTTATTAGTTAATGTAAGTGGCTATTGTTCGGGACGAACAATACTAAGGAAGGGGCAGTGTTACGAAAGCGGGGGTCACGTGACGAGTATTCTAGAAGATTCGCTAGTGTGTTACGACAGCAGGGTCACGTAACGAATATTCTAGAAGATTCGCTAGTGCGTTGCGACAGCGGGAGTCACTTGATGCTGGTAGCACGTGTTGAGAGTCTTAGAAGTTTCTAGAACAGGCAGTATTATCGTATATAAGTGCGCTAGACAGTGAAAGAGACAGACGGAGTCGAAGCAGTAGTGGAGACAGATGGAAGCAGAGACGAAGCAGGCAGAGAGGAAGAAAGACAGCGATTACGGTCGGCGGGAACTGAGGATAGCAGACACAGAGATCGGAACTATAGTTTGCGGGGACGGACAATTAAGTCTAAGCGCGATAGAAAGTGAGTGAATTGTTGTGAACTATAGTGTGTGTAACTGTGAAAATTAAGTGCATTACAAAGTTGTAGTGAGGAAGAATAAACAAGTTTTATAAAGAAAGGACTTGTATCGTAGAAGAATTAACAAACAAACATATAGAGACGTAACAGTATAAAACATAAGAGAGAACTATTGGCCATTTGTGGAAGAAAGGATGTAACAGGTGGGCATGACAAGTGGGTCTCATTTTATAGTTTATAGCTCCATAAACAAATAAGATTGAAGGCTATAAAAATTATGCTTTGCTTGAGCAATATCTATAGTATAATAAGTAATTTATTTTAAATTCCATACTTCTCAGAGTGGTGGTACATATCTTAGAGAAGAGGGAAGACCTAGAGAGCAAATATAACAATACTCGTACTAAAGAAGATAGAATATTTTTTAAATATTTCCTTATAACATCAAGAAGTTAGTTATATATTAGTAAAATTTGACTTATTAACTACATTATGATGACAAGTTATTTCATATACATCAATAATAAATTAGTTACATTTTGAATGTAACTCTGTAAAAGGTTGTGACTTACACATTTTGACCAACCCTTTGTGAAAGAGTTAAGCCTAAAACAACTCTTATGGGCTTTTTGTGCTGTGTCCACCTCTGCATTAAAACCTGATTTGTAGCATTATAAGTCCTTACTAAGCCACAAGGAGGCAACCACAAAACAATTATTTCTATGATCAAGCCTGTATCTGGACTTTTCAAGCTTGTAGGTATAAACTTTCAAACTCAAATTACTTTTATCCTTATTAGTAAAAAAGTACCAACAGGCAGTTTGCTCAATCTGAACCATCATGGATATCTAAATCAAATCTTCTTGATTATCCAACATTTAAGATAATCTTGTGTTTTAAAGTAAAAATCATTTTGACGTTAGAGTTTTTTAAATATCATGGCCAGAAAGTAAATGGCATTTTGAAAATAATTATACAATATTTCAACAAAACCATTTCACTTACAAAAATATCACCCAAATGTTTGAGAAGACTTAACCAACATATTTTAAATTTCTGTTTGATGTAATAGGAATTTTTCATTATGTCATTAGGATGAGGTAAAAGCACCAACTTATTTCAGATTTTATAAAAAAAATTAGTTGAACAACAAAGGTAATGAATTATGTAATAAAATATTTATCAGACTTATGAACAAATTTTTAACCTGTTATGCTTTTCATTAAGTTACAATGTACTATTCTCTATCAAATTAAGTTGAACATATTCATTTCCCTGGAATGTTCATTTACAGTTACTGCTTTTGTTTCTCTCTTCAGCTGACTGAAAATGAAGTAATTGTATTTTACTTTTATGATCAATGTTATAACTATATGTTGTAATTGAAAATGTACATTTAATATAATGCTTCTTTTCTATAACTTAACATTATTATCCCATCCACTTCTAAAAGTAAATGGTAAATCCATCCCTAATCATTTAAATATTTTATAAAGCCTTCCCTTAAACCACCCAGTTAAAAAAATAAAACTGTCTTTATTTCAAGATTACTTCTACCCTGTCAAAATATATACATGGTCCCTTATCCAACCACACTCACCATTAAATAAAATAAAAAAATGATGCAATGATTCTATGAATTTCCTTAATAACCTTCAATGCCTTAATCAGGTACCATTTAACTCTTCAAGCAGTAGCTTATTTTCGTATTATGTTATAACAAGTCACTAAATGTTATGCTTTTCATGTGTTGTTAGTACGATAGGCCTTGTACTTCTATGTTTTGTCTCCTTTGGCCTTGTACTATGCATATTTCTTACTCTTAATGATTTTGTATATTTTCATTTTGGTTTTTTTTTCCATTAATGTATCCTTAACAACTTAAAATGTATCTATATTTACTGACAATTTTTATATGTTTGGAATAGTATATGATAACATTTTCCTTTATTCCAGTGTTGTCTAATATACTTTTTCAATTTCTTGTTTAGATAATTCTTTGCTTGTTTCGTATTCCAGTTTGACCACATTTCTGGATAGTTTTTACTTTAGTTGAGATAATTATATTTGTTCCAACATTTGATTCTCAACTAGCCCAATTGTTATTTATTGAATTAATACTAATAAATCCTAACTACAACAAAATATGATTACAAATAAAAATATTAACATAATTAAATATAGTTATATCCTTGTTTATTATAAAATATAACTTGTATACAAATTACGTCCTTTTTATTGGCATTTCTTGTATATTTTGATAAATAAGTTTAAAATAATGTTTACTGCTTTAACTTTTAAGTTTAAAAAGAGGCGTATTCTAAACCTACACTGGGCCTACATGAACATCCAATTCAATACACTGTTCAACTTAGTTAATTATTGTTACATGCCTTAGCTCTCTTTTAAGTTTCTAACACTAGTAACAGTAGTACTAGTATTAGTAATACTAACAAATTCTAAAGCCTAACAGTAACATAAGATGTACACAACGTGTTACTGTTAGGCTTAACACTAATTATGGTAACACCTAAGTACCCAAAGTAAGAAAGTGTTTCAAATATTTTTTATAATGTTAAACCCAAAAAATCATTTAAAACTAATTTGCTGGACTATTACATACTGCAATTTCGGCTCTTCTCTTCACAAGTTCTGCGAGTTCTGCTCGAGTGTCTACGATAGACGATGAACTTGAAGTTTTCGCCGCCATTTTCATGATTGAATAAAAACAAATATCACTCACACACAAAAAAAGACAATAGTTAGTTCCTATACATATAAACGATATATATAAATCCAGGATTTAGTTAATAACTTTACAACAAAAACGAGTACTGTAACGAATTACAAATTTCATTACTATTCTGACTATTTAATGTTTTGTCTTGACGCACTGTGTAGGATAGAGTTTGTTACGTATCAGAATAACTACCATTATGTGCTTATTATAGTGTAAACGATAGGTTTAATTAACAGTATATGGCGTAGAAACAAACAAAAAGCGAAACATTCACCAAATCAAAATAAAATGTTGGTCTATTTTGAAAACAATGTATTTTTCATTGGGTTTGGAGTGAGAGTACATCTGTTTACATTTCAAACTGCCCTTCCCCTATCCAATTTCCCAGCAGTAAATGTGAAGGCTAATAACGCTAAAAATTGGGTTTCTGTACTCACGATAAGCACAGCACAGAAAATCCATTGTGTAACTTCGTGCTTAATAAAGTATATATATATTGCAAACACGATGAAGGGCTGTTACCCGAAACGATATTTTCAAATCCCTCATTGAATTTATTTTAATCTGGAGAGTATTTCACAATGTTTGTTTTACTCTACATTTTGTACTTCCCCACCTATTAAAGTGTTATTAAACGGCCCGGCATGGCCGGATGGTTAAGGCGCTGGACTTGCAATCTGCGGGTTCGAATCCCCGTCATACCAAACATGCTCACCCTTTCAGCTGTGGGGGCTTTATAATGCGACGGGCTCGTTGGTAATAGAGTAGCCCAAGAGTTAATAAATTAGAGACGTATAACTTTACGCGAAATTCATAACAAACTAAAACATCAAGGGAAGTAAATTTAAACTGTATTAGAGTTACTTCCTTTTTTATTTTGCAATTTTAGGATACAATTATACTTACATTTTAACTTAAATTTAAGTAAAATTTGAAAAAAACCTCCCAGGGGCTCTGCAGCATTCCTGAAGGTTTATAACGCTAAAAACAGTTTCGATATTCGTGGTGGGTAGAGCACAGATAGCCTATAGTGCAGATTTGTGCTTAATAATAATCAAATAAAAAGTTCGAAAAACGAGTGTAATCTGCAGGGAATTGTTAAACATGGGTTAACGATACTGATTAAAACTACTTTCGATTTGTATTTAATCTTCATACAACCTGCCATACGATTCTCTTACTGTTACTAAATTAGTCAGCTACAGTACCTATATAAGCAATACCTATATAAGCAGTTGTCCCACATATTTAGGTCATAACACATTATTACCCCTCCCCGGTGGCTCGGCGGTAAATCTAAAAGCTTACAACAGTAGAAATTGGGTTTCGATACTTGCAGCTAAACAGCACAGATCGCCCATTGTATAGCTTTGCACTTAGCAAAAAATAGAAAAATAACAGTTTAGCAAATAATGTTTCGTTGTTAAGTATGGTAATGTTATAAACTATATTTATAATTTTGTAATTCGTTTAATTTAATTATTGACTAGGTAGCGCATGATATTAAGGTCAAACAAGTCCTAGAAACATCTAGAACAATCGTAGATCATAAGTACGACGTTCCATAGTTAGCGAGAGATAGCTAGAAAGGGAGTTCATGTTTCAACACTACTCGATCTAACGATCTTATAACTTCGAGATGGTGTCTTTAGTTATTTATCTGTAACTTTTAATGAATTATAATTCCATCATTAACTGCAGAGCTTTCTTTAAGGACGTAAATCTACATTGTTTCAGCCTGATCCTCATATCTTCGTCTGTTATAGCTTTTTAAGTTATTCAATTGACAATAAATCAATGATTTCACGAGGAACATGTTGGTCAAGTACTTGAACAAGCTTCTTCAAGTTCAGCTAAGGTGTTTTCTTTCCTCTGTACCCTATTCCAAAACCTCATTCTAGATAACTCTTTCTGGTACAACAATCCTTTGGATGAGGTGGTCACCAATGCTTGGTAGTTGTCACGGCTCTGTGCTGAAATGTTATTTAATGTTGTCAAAGCTGAATCTTTTAGATGACAACTTATTGCTGACTGTTCCCCCCATTCACTCAGAAAATGATTATAGTCGATCTTGAACTCGCGAGTTAAATTCTGGAATTGGATTTAGTAGTGCCATGGCTGGATTAGTTCAGCAAGGTCCGTCAGGAACAATTGGCACAGCAGTAATGGTAATAGGTGTAGACCAAATGAGTTCTCCACTTCCATATCTGGTATTAGATAGTGTTTTGATTGGAACTCTTGAACAAATTCAGGAAGAGGAGTGGCTGATTTACTCTTTGCATCTAATGATTGTTTTTTTAAATGTTTAATTCGGTCACTGGTGTCCTTTTCTACCTTAGTGATGTCTTTCTTTATTTCATCAATTTTGTCATTACAGTTTTGCTGTATTTTTTCAATTTTCTGATTACATCCTCTCTGTAGTTCTTTGATGTCTTTCTGCATTTTTCCAACCTTGCTCTTGAAATCTCTTTGTACAACCCCTATTGCTTCATCAATTTTGTCTTCAATCAAATTTATTGTTGACTTGAATTCTTCTTAAAATAGTAGCTCTCTTTTGTTTAATTCCTCCCTTAATTTCCTGTCACGTGCTTCTGATTTTTTGTCTCATCTTCCTGGTATTCTTTTAATTTTCTGTCTTTGTCTTCTAATATTCTGCCCCATTCTTTTAATTTCTGAGCTCGTTCTTCCTGGTCTTCTTTTAATTTTCTATCCCTTTCTTCTTATTCTCTTTGTCTCTTTCTGTTTGCTCTTCTTTGCATTGTTTTATTATGTCTAGCAGGTTTTATATCTCACTCTGTGCCATTATTATCATCATCATCAACAGATAATTTTACTTTCACCAAAATATTATCTTTTTCCTGATTTCAAGTGTTGTAACATTGTTCTCTTGTTGGCGGGCTCTTTAAAATTATCCAATGAAAAAATTCAAAGTCCAGTCAACATAAACTATGACAATGATTTTATTTACTCCTTTACCGTTTCTACAAATGTCAACATTTGTGCACTGCCATAAGTTGTTGAAGGCGTATGTTACAGACGACGTAAACTAACGTAAAACAAATGAACTTGCTTGTATAATGTAACTTGATATGCATAATAGCAAACACAAATCCAAATACTTCAAATATTTAGAACAACTCCCTATTCTGAAAAACTCTACACTCTTTTAACTACATTCTTGATTTTCTTTTAAGTTTTTCTAACTAGCCTCTCTATATTTTACGGAACTTAACGTTATGCACTCTCTAGCTAATATCTATATTAAACAAATTAAAACATTACAAAATTGTGTATTATAATAATATACACTTACGTAATTCTGTAAAGCATTTCAATGTTGCAATTATGTATAATTATTATTTTAAATTAAACTAGTATTTTTCAGTGCAGAATAAAGGTTAAATATCATAAAACGCAAACATTAACACATAAATCTCTGTGGTAAATCCAGAAGTTGAAATTCTAGATGAAAAAAAAGTTTTTTTGCATCTGAAGTTTAAGTTGGGATTTAACTTATATCCCATTGTAATAATAATAGACTGACAGATCTAACTAAATGTAACAGTGTTAGCAATATAATTTTCAATTGTTATTTTTCTCTATGTATTTAAAAACATCAAAGAAAGAAAAAAAGCAATATATAAGTAATTTTAGAGCACTTGGAGACTTTTAATAGAGGAAATGTGCTTTGTGCAGTATTGGTGTTATTGAGCTAATTGTAGACGATCAGTTACGGTGTTTGTCCTAATTACCTGCGTCGCCAAAGGTGGATGGAGGTTATGTTTTCACTCCTGTGTGTGTGATGGTTTGTGTGTTTGTCAACACGATTTCTCGAAAACAGCTGAATGGGTTTTGACGAAAGTTGGAATACGTTTAGACTATGACCCAACTTAGAAGTGATTAGTTTTTGGAGTGTCAAGGTCACTATTCCTATCTGTTAACAAGGTGACTTATTTTTCACACTGTTTCTGCTCTATAACTCAATCAAAAATGATAGGATTTTGAGGAAACTTGGTGGATTAATGTAGAATATTATTCCACATTGTCTTACCAAAAATGGTCTGCGTCCATTAATAGAGACGGACATACGGATACATTTTCGTATTTTTTTAAACCCGAATATGGTATATGCTGCGTAACAGTGGTAGGTGCTCTACTGAGTGTCCATCTAGTTAAGTATTTTAGATGTTTCTAAGGGATACTGTAGGTGAAGATTTAATTTTGAACTTTGATTGCCTGTTCTAATAACATCAGCATGGGTAGTGCCTACATTCTGAGAGATATGGAATTGCAGCTTTTGTGTTTGTACTGTCAAACCCTCTCAGTCTATAACAGAATATCTAGAGAGATATCTTCAAAACATATGGTGGATTTCAAAATATCTCTCTCTGGTATGGAAGTGGTATTCAGTATTCTGTGCACACGTTTTTGACATCTTGCTCTTTTATTAAATAGATATACTTCACTTTTTTAAAAAGAAATTGTGGTCATTTACTTTTATTCAACTGTGTCTTACAAAATTTCCAGTTTTAACCTTACGATTCTCACACTATATATTCCTCTTGTTATTTTCTGGTGACTATTTTTACCTGTAGGGTAAATTAGCAAACATGAGCATACCACAGAGTAAGTGAAATCAGGGAAATTGTGATGTTGTGACAACAACCTGCTGCTGTGGAGTTTTACTGTTTTTGAGAGATGCGCTTTACTGTGCTCCTATGTACCCTTGTGCAATAACACCAACTTTTCTAAATTATCGGGACGCTGAGTTTATTTTATTTTATTTTTATTTTTTTGTATAGCTTCAGGGTGCTGAACAACATTCACATAAATAAATTATGGGGTGCTGAAGCACTCACAGAGCTGGAGAATATGCTCTTGTGTAGCATAAGTTTCGTACTTCAATAAAACATAGAAATAGGAATTGACATTTTGCAGATGAAGGACTTAGGTATAAGGGAAAATTTGACATTAATGGTAACAAGGTATAAGAGAAGATACCTCCTGGACACAAACCTTTTGATGATGCTATAAACATCCATGTCTATCTCAATCTGGCTTTAAACTCAAGAAAGAGAACCACAGACTGTGACCTCCAGAGCTGCTAAATGGGTTCTACTATGGGCAATTGAGGGTTAATGAAGTAACTTGTGGCCTAAAGGTCCTAAGACTGAATGGAGAAGTTTCTGTTGGACAGCTGGACTGTTGCTGATAAAGGTAGCCAAACACTAACCCTGGTCATTGTCACCCATGATCAAACAAAGGAAATTTGGAGTGTCACTGGTAGATAAAGTCTACCAGTTCGAGCTGTCTTACTGCCAGAAGAAACTGTTCTCTTGAGATGTCTACATTATGGAAAGCTGATGTTCCACTGAAGGTTTTCCAACTACAGACATATTCCAGAACCCAACACAACCATGCTGGGTACCAGTGAGCGGGCAAGACTTCTTATCATGGCTGTACCACAGCACCTTTTAAGCAGATGTCATTCTGGATGGAAGAACTGAAGCATTTGTTGTGGTTGTGGGCTGTTAAAGTATTTTAGCGTAAATTGTCCAAATTTGCACTGCAGCAAGGTAGACAAAACCACCTATCCTCTCAAATTTCACGGCAGGTGCAGGAGGGCTGTGAACAAGATATGGGTGTCATTACTCCTGCCTTCATAAAATAATGAAGTTTGTGTAAGTATGGCCATCAACCTGTGAGGACATGGTTGTTAACTTCCACCAAAAGATATGGTGGTCATTCTAGCTTGTTAGAGGCTGGTTGGTTCTTGATATATATGCTGGTAAAGATATACTGACGAAAGGTTAAGCTCCTGATTATTACTTCCAGAACCCGGATAAGCTTTGCAATATATCAGGTACGCCAAATGAAGCTACCACTCTGGCCAATTGATATTGATTTTGTTCTAGTAAATTGTGACTGATTAGATGCGAAAAGAGAGGCACATATTGGAATATGTCTAGGTAATGTTACCCTCAGTCTACTGCTCAAAACCTGGGTATGGTTCTTATGAATACATAGGCGTAATTCCTTTGCTGTACATCATACGAGGCCTGCAGCACAGAAACTCTGATGAATTGTCTTGTGAAATGGTTAAATCTTGTATGTACATCAAATTCGTGTAGTAGTGAAAGCTACTCCAGCAACTGTAATGTTGAACCATATTGTGAGTGATGATTACATGGCTGAAAAGCAATCAAAGAACCTAGATCTACCTTTGGCACTACTTATCATAGAGCAATGTAAAGCAAAATTACAACAGATTGAGAAATAGCGCAGACACACATAACCTGTGTCCCTTGTAAGTAAAGGAAGGTTTGCTGTACCATTGTTATAAATTACCAAGACGTGGTTCTCAGTCTGTACTGCAGATAATAGTCTGTAGTGCTCTTAGACAGAAGATACTCCAAACTTTGAATAATGTAAGTACAAGAGGCCACCAGTGTGTTACAAGAACATGTACTTATGTGCAAAAGTGTTTTTCCAGCTACATTTGTATTTAAACATTCAGTAGTGTTGCAAACATTGTACTGTGTGTAATTGTATAGTATATCTATATACACAATGATTACAAGTCAAAACAGGTATAATCATTTCCCTATACAAATAGTTAGTCCACACTTGGAATATTATATACAGCTTTAGGCTCCTTATCTAAGAAAGAGTATTGACTTGTTAGAAAGTTTCAGAGGAGGGCTACTAAGATGATTCTGTGGACAGGTTAACGTCTCTTAACTTATTCTATCTACAAAAAAGAAGGATTGATGGTGATATTATTGAAATTCACAATATTATCTGGAGGATTGATAGGATAAATTATCTTGTCCCCTGGTAGGACAGTGGTAGGTTTACCATTTAGAACGTAAAATCCGGGATTCAATTCCCCACAGTGGGCACAGCAGGTAGCCCAATGCAGTTTTGCTCTAAAATGGAGATTCCTGGGATCGATCAGAGCTGGAAGACAAGTTACCTTATGAAAATCTCATTCTGCCACCCCAGGATTATGACAAAACACTTGTCCAAGAATAGGAGTCTCTGGTCATTAAACGAATTATCTCTCTCACGAAAACCCTTATAAACCCTTGGTCGAACTCTGTTGTTATTGTGAATTAATCTATCTAACACTCGTCGAGAAAATCTGCTAATACCAATAGTAGATAAAAAATAGAGGAAAATTTGCTGCTGTGTTAGCAGGACTTGTTTCACGGTTTTTCTGTAGTAAGGTAATATGTGTATGAATCGAACTGAATCTCTTGTATACATTGAATTAAAAGTAATTCTTCCATGAAGAAAGTGACTTTCTCAGAGTGTGGAAGTACACACAGTCAAAAGAGGAAGTTCATTCATGGAGGGATCAAGTCTGTGGAAAATTTCTTCCTGTACATAGAACTTTTGCTTATGGTGTGAAAGTCACTGACATCAGTCATACTATGACTTCTGGCTCAGAGAGATATGCTCACATCTGGTGTATCGAGACTACAAGAGTGCAGTGCCCTTGAGGATCGACCATGGTGACAAAACGGTTAGCACCAGACGAGTGTAATATTCATTGGGAAAGTCTTTACCAAACTCCCAGTTTGTCACCACTTAGAAGACAACAGACCCAGCTTTGGTCAACTCATCAGTAAAACTAATGTACAGAAGCTGGATATGCCACTAGTGGGAGATTTCTGCCAATTAGAGTTGTTTGCTCATGCCAATAGCAGGCCCAGACAAGTGTAGTCATGCATGGCTGTAAAACAAGCCACTATAAGCAGTTCTTCCTGGCTCTAATCAGGATCAGTATGAGAGGAGGATGCTTCAGCCTGGCACACTGGGTTCTGTGTATGAGACCAAACAAATCACATTTCCGACCTTCAAGGAGACTGCAAAGGAGGACTTGGATTAGCTGCTGATGTGTGTCAGGCAAGGCCCGGCATGGCCAGGTGGTTAGGGCGCTCGACTCGTAATCTGAGGGTCACGGGTTCGAATCCCCGTCACACCAAACATGCCAACCTCCGCCTTTGCCTGGTCCCAAGTCCAGGATGAGAAAGGGGGAGGGTTGGGTGCGGGGCTAGCAACTCCACCCCGTAAAAACCAACCTGCTACAAGTAACTGCAACAACATCTTCCGTTGGCGAGGTGTTGTTGCGGCCCTATGCTCCACTGGGAGTTTACAGGAATAAAAAAAAATGTAAGTCACTCCTTGGAATGAATGGACTCCAGAACAGGCTGTTCAATACTTGATTCTGAGCTTTAAAAGTCCAGCTCTTGAATACTGTTCACCATTTAGATGAAAGGCAGCTGCACTACCAATTAGATTCAGAAGAGAATCTATGTGGTCGTGTTTAATGTCAGGAAGAAGGGTGTCACTAAAGGACTGACCACCTTTGCAGATAGTCTGTGCCAATTGCATGAGAAGATATATACAGCAATAATCTCAGCAGATCAGGATGAGATCCTTATAGATAAGTTCATCCAGGGCCTCTCTAATGAACTTATGTGGCAGCACCTGAGGGGAGAGGGACATCTTCACCTTTACAGAAGATGTGTCAATCATAACATACTTTGAAGTAGTGACTTGAAACCAACTGCCAGAAAGGAAAAATCCTGAAGTGCCAAATAGGGTGATTACTGTACTGGCAAAAGGTGTGATGCATGTAATTGCAGGCTAAACCTAACAGAAAGAGTATGTCCTGGCAGACACACTGGCCTCCAGTGAGTAAGCATAACTTTGTGGTGCACAACACTGTAGTTCCCACTCACAGAACATATACCATAGCCACAACCAAGGCCTCCATCTGGACAGCATTTGTGAAGGGAATAGCAAAGTGTATGCTCTGCTTGCAAATGAGTGGGACACTGGCAGAGGAATTTTAGATGCTTCATGGCATTGAAGGGCTGGTAAGTTGATGAACTCCAGCCACCAGCTCAACAGATGTCCATCAGTCCTCAATGCCCCACTTTGCTGAGCAGCAAAATGAGCAAAAATATTAGTTCTTGCCATTGAACCAGCAGAACTAGGATGATCAGCAATGAACAGTGGATGCTGTGGTGAGTGTTCTAGAAAACTAACAAAGTCCACCTTGGGCTTAGCCACCAATTGAGGGGAACATAGTGGTCAGCTCAACTCTCATGGCTAGTTGGGACCTGCTATGTATCTGTATGGATGTAAGTGTGAGAAGTTGAGATTCTAATTAACACTAGAGTAAAAAGAACTCTAGTAGAATTCATGATCTTCCAAGCCCTCCCAGTGAAGTCACCACTATAACCAGTGAAAACATATTTCATTCTGGCAAATGTCAATAGACTAGACATTAGAGGAGATATCAATCTCTGGCTCAGTCTGGAAGGTGTTATCCATAGCATGAAAGTGGTCCTTTCCAATCTTGAGTCTGGGATAGGCATTCTAAAAAAGACATAATGTGGTGTTTCTCAATCAGTTTTTCCTCCACAATGAGTAAGTTGATGATCCAAGGAAAAGTCATCCAGTGCTATCCAGATCGAGCACAGTAACAATAGACTCCACAGGGAATGATAGTACTTCTATCTACAAAAGTGGTATTCTGTGTACTAATAAGGACAAGGCCCAGTGCATTGTACAGTGTAATGCAGCTATAGAGATAAAATGTTTCCTGTCAAAAAAGTGAGTAGCACTAGCTCTAGCAATGATCAGCCTGACAAGGGTTGAAATTCTGGTATTGGTTCACAAGTTCACAAGTGAGTGATGCAAATAATAATACTGGGGTCGCATCTATCATGCCATGACCAAAAGCAATTACAGGATGATCAACAAACCTGAGGGTGTAGGTTGATGATTCTGCTGAAAAGTTAAACCCAATGCAGTGAGATCAATTCAGTGACTTGTTGGTTGAATGTGCCATTGTATTTGTGATACCAGATGACAGACTGAGGAGAGTGATAGTAACTCAAGATCATACATGCCCAATAAAGCAGCCACCGACTTATATGGAACATTAGGGATATTACAAGTACTGAAATACAGTGGGTGCTGTAGAAAGCATCATACAACCTTTGGAGGGTGCTTGGTCATCTTCAAATGTGATTTTCAGAAAGAAGAAAGGGATACCAAAGTCCTGCACAAACATGTGGTAACTATGGATGCATTACAAGGCTTCTAATATCTTTGACCTGGCATCCAAATATTGGCAGGTCAACCTGCAATATTAAGATAGAGCTAAAACTGCTTTTATCATGAGGGGTGGCTTATTTGAATTCTGTCATTCCATTTAATTTGTTTAATGTCCTAGCAATATCTAAGATGCTGTTGGAGCTTACATTCAATGGAATATAATGGGAGGAATAAGTGGTCTATTTAAATTATGTTTTAGTGTTTGTCCACACTTACATGGCAACGTCTGAGAGCCTGAAAATGAATCCCAGAAAGTGTTTGCTCATTCTTAAGGAGGAGAAGTTCCTTGGCCATATTGTTGGGAGAAATGGAGTCTGAAGGGACCTGACTAAGATAGCCATAGTGAAAGACTGACCCTGACCTAAAATGAAGCAAGAGATTTATAGTTTCCTTGGTTTTGTGTCATACTATTGACTATTGTTGGCCAAATGTTTAGCAATAGCAGCATCCTTTTCAGCTATCACAAAAGTGGAAATGCACTTTAATTGGAGTGAGTAGTTTGAGCAAGCATTCCGAAACATAAAGTTAACTTCAGTTGATGTTTTGGTGCTAGCCTATCCCCAACGACTGTAGGTTTCTTTTGGATATTGATGCCAGTGACAAAACAGTTGGAACACTACTGCTGCAGTAGCAGAATGGAGTGAAATAGATCATTGTTTATGATAATTTTATGTTCATGGCTCCAAATGCAAATACTGCACAACGAAGAAAGAACTGATTGCTGTAGTTATTTGATAAGATAGAATACTTCCAACACTATTTATAAAGAAGAAAGTTCATCATCTGTTTGGAACATGCTTTGCTGAATTGGTTAAAAAACTTTAAAAATCTGAAGGAGAGGACAGAAAGTTAGATAACAACATTGCAAAAATATTACTTTGTCATAGTTCATTGCCCAGACCCAGGAAAATGCAGATGGACTGTCTTGTCACACAGTGAGATATTTCCAATCATCAAATCTGCCCTCCTTAATTCCACTTGCATGTTAAAACTAACATTTCATCGGCCATAGCTACAACAAACCATAAAGTAGATGACTTGTTAATGTTTCATGTTTTGGGAGCTCTGGTATGAGCAACTGAAAACCCTGACCTATCATGTATACGCTTTGAAATTGAGCAGGGACAAGCCACCCAACAATAGTGGAGAAACACATCATGAATTCATATAACCTGTGGCACTTATATGGGCAATAAGAGGTACAAGAAGGTGTGCTATATCCTCAAAGGGCAGGATTATTTGGCATTATTGCAGCTTGCAGTCCCCAGAACTCTATAGAAAGGGATACTAACGGGTTTACATAACACCAGAACCAGAGGGCAACATAGGATGATCCACACTTTTGCTAACAACTGATAGTAATATTTCTGGCCACCAATGAATTAAGATTTTTGGCACTGGTGTGAGCACTGCATAGTGTGTGCAACCTAGAGGAAGAATCAGCTAAGACAGGGCAAACTCCAACAGAGACTGCAAGGGGCCATTGCTAAATACTCATGATCATTGATTACTTAATGAAGTTGGCCCAAGCATATCCACTAATCATCATGCTAGAGTAGGCCTTTGCAGACATGTTAACCCTTTCACTATGGGTACCCCTTGAAACCCATTTCTGTGCAAGTCCCTGTGTTACATTCAAAATTTAATTGAATGTCTTTAATATCAATTTATGTTAATGAAATTAACATTATAACGTATGTTTTAAGTCCTTTATTTCAAAAGAAACCTTTAAAAAACTACTTACCGTATTTTTCGGAATATAAGACACACCAGTGTATAAGATGCACCCTTATTTTGAAGAAAATGTTTTGGGGAAAAAAAGCTACAGTCACATTTGAAAGATTTTTATTGAATAAAAATTCAATTTGATACTTTAAAAATTAGTATGTATTGTTCTAAACACAAAGGAAAAAAAACTACTATTGTTATAAATAACACATTCAATTGAACTAAACTATACATGCCTATTTAAATATATATTTACACATGGCTTGTGTATATCGTATATATACATATATATATATTATTCATACTTTCGGTGTATAGGACGCAAGCAGATTTCGATATCAAATTTTGGGGTAAAAAGTGCATCTTATACACCGACAAATACGGTGAACTTCGGGTGTATTGTCAGGTGATCAATGGGTTTTGAAAATTATCTACTTTGGCTTTCTGTATCTTCAATAATACAATGGTAGTTGAGTAGAGGTAAGTCTAGACAATAAGATGCTTACATAACCTTTTGAGTAGTTCATTTCAAAAGTCTCTAAGTGAATACAGTTAAAACAAGTAATGGATTTTTTTCAAACCCTGACAGCTGCCATGCCCACCTTGAAGAGATTTGTTCGAGCTTTATAGCCTACATGTAGATGTTACATACCCATGTGTACAGTCATTAGAAAGAGCTCATTTTACACTCTAATCTAACAACAGTTATGTTGAAATTGGTGCGCAGTTATCATTAGGTGTTACATGAAATTGACTGTAATATTGTTGGCTGCTTGATCGACTACAGCACTTACGGTTGTTTCTTACCAAAATATGTGCTCCCCCCCCCCCAGTGGCACAGCGGTATGTATGCGGACAAAAAATTAAAAGGTATCTATTTTTTATTTCCTAATTTTAATCATTTTATTGCATTTCTTATTGATGATAATAGCTAGTTAGTGATATGGTAAAGAAAATGAAAAATAAAATACAAACATTTACCTTTAAAATTTTTGGCCCCCCCAGTGGCACAGCGGCATGTCTGCGGACTTACAATGCTAGAATCCGGGTTTCGATACCCGTGGTGGGCAGAGCACAGATAGCCTATTGTGTAGCTTTGTGCTTAATTACAAACAAACAAACAAACAAAAACTTTTAATATTCATTTAGGAACATATAAGAGGAAGAAAGTATTTTTATACTTAAAATGAAAATCACTTTGCACTTGAACTATTTTAACAGTCTGAGTGGAAATAACTACTATAGATAAATAACATTTTTATTAGAAAAACATAATTAGAATAATGTCATTATTTGTGTACAAAATACATATAAACGTTTAACAAAATGTACGAGGTTTTTTGAGGAATTCAAAGAGTTATCGTATTTTTGTTGCATAAATGTCCTTTCTTAGTCGAGCTGATGATCTTATCTGCCCGTTTTTAAAGGGTTAACTGAAAACTGAATAGCCCAGTTTGGAGCACTGAAAGAAATTCACATGAACAAAGAAACTAACTTTAACAGCCAACTCCTCACTAAGTTGTGCAAGGTTTTATGTGTGTGTGTGTAAAGACTCGTACTTCACCTTATCACCCCAGTCTGATGGTTTGGTCAACTTGGCAGTAAAAATACCAAGCAGATGCTTGTGAAGTTTGTTGAACCTAACAGAGTTGATTGGAATGAACACTTGCTATATGTAATGATGGCATACAGAGCAACGAAACAGAGATCAACAGGCTGTTGTCAAACCTGCTCATGTTCAAACAGGAAATATCACTCTCCATGGAAATGATGTACGATCTTTCACCATGAGTAAAATTCCCCAGTGTTTCCAAAGTATTTTGTGTGTTTGAAATCGACAACAGTTGATTCACACGAGTTCGCCCAGCAACACTTCGGGAAGGTATCATGGAGACAGAAGAGGTGTTATAAGTGGATGATGAAGGAATGGACATTCCGTCATGGTGAATGGGTGTGGTTGTTATACGTGCCAGCAGCATAGAAGCAACTGTGATGTGGCTGGACTGGTCTATACCTGGAACCTTGACAAGTTGGTCCTCTAATGTATGCTGCACACACAAAGTGTGCAAAAGTGTGTGAAGCACATTGATAAGCTGTATCCATATGTCACAGATGAGCCCAGTAAGTCTGTGGAGGAAGAGAACACCGTCTCGAGTCATTGCGACCAGTCGATAGTTAAGAGAAAATGGCAGATACCTATCTGATGGCTTCAAGGAGCCACATGAGGAGTTGCTGAAACTGCCCTGGCCAGTAATCAAAATGCTAATGTCAGCCATATAATCAGTATGGATGGGATTGTTTGATTTATATCTAAATCATGAGATCAAGCATCTGGTGATTGAAAGAAAGTAGCATTCCTTGCTTTTTGAGCTACTGGGTAGGAATGTCTGGCAGATGGTATGGATCAATTTTGATTACTACTACCTACCCAGTCTTCAAAGCTAGGGTAGTCAGGTAGTTCAACAAATGCTGACTAAAAGGGTATCACGACCCCTTGCTTTCCTAGCTACAGAGTGAATTTTCTAATGCAAGACATCAACCAATATTTTAAGGAAGTCACTCCAAAAACTCTAGGGGAGCAGCAAGGTCTCTGTAGAGTATATCATCCAGTGCTCACTGGATTTTACATTGATCTTTGCAGGTGATATGCCAGGCCTAGTCAACAAAGAAGTCTATCTTTTCCTGGGCGTATGCTGGAGTATAGTAGTGACAACATAAATTTCAATTTTGGTAAATATACATTTAACCCAAAAGTCTTGATTCATCCAAATTTTATCTATGATTACATATTTCCTGAAGTCTGAAATGAAAATGTGTTGCGTATGGCGGCCCATAGATGACACTAACGTCGCTAGATGGCAGCTAACCTGAATGTTGTCTTTGTGGTAGCTAGAGGCAAGAGTAACTATTAGAGTACTTGACAAATTGTAATGGTAGCATATGTATATTTCAAGCGACATATGTTAACAAACACATATGTGGCAGCATGCATGCATTAAAAACATTACACAGATAAGAGTCCATCATAGATGTTTTAAACAAATTAAAACAAACGAAGCAACCACACGCACACAAAGAATAACAATGAATAATTACAAAAATATGAGATATAGGAAAATAGGATTTGTTTGTTTGTAGTTAAGCATAAGACTATACAATGGGCTATCTGTGCTGTGCTTATCATACGTATTGAAATCCTATTTCTAGTGTCATAAGTCTGTAGACTTACCGCTATGCCATTGGGGGAGGGGGAGAGGAAAATATGAAGTCAGAGAGAGCCCAGAAACAAAGAATTTGAACTCGATGCTTAAAATTAACGAGTAGGAGCTATGCTGTGTTCAAATAACCAGGAAAGTATTATTGGAAAATACAGTGTACCTGTGATTTTCATTAGTATTAAGTATTTGGGTTTTTCATAGTTTGTTTGTTTGTAATTAAGCATAAAGCTACATAATGGGCTATCTGTGCTCTGCCCACCACAGGTATCGAAACCCGGATTCTTGCGTTATAAGTCCACAGACATACCGCTGTGCCACTGGGGGCATTTTTCATAGAAAAGACAATGAGAACAAAAGGACTCACACTATGGTGAGAGAGAGAGAGAAAGCATAGTTCAGTTTTACTGGAAGTTTTCAATAACATGATTTGACCTATGGATCTGGCCAAATTTTTCCTGGTGTTTCTAACGAATATAGTGCAAGGTTTGTTTGCAATTATGCACAAAGCTACACAAAGGGCTATCTGTGCTCTGCCCACCACGGGTATCGAAACCCGGTTTTTAGCGTTATAAGTCCGCAGACATACCGCTGTGCCACTGGGGAGCATAGTGCAAGGATATTCTAATTGGATCAAGTTGAAGTATCCACAAGTAAGTAGAATTGTCAGGCAGATTGGTACATTTTTTAAAACGCAAACAGCGTGTAGAATAATTTCTCAACGTTGTTCCTTTACAAAGTACAGTTTAGAAATATTAAAATGTTACCTCTGAGCATAACAGAGGGAGATTACAACCTGTAAAGTAAAACCTTAAAGGTTGTGCCATAACTGTGTGCACTATATGTAAATGTAAGAAAGTCTTCAAGAAAAGACAATGAAATCATTGATAAAGGCTAACAGTCAAAAATGAAGTTAGTACAATTGATCTTAGTCAACTAAACGTCTAGATCTTTTTTCCTTCCTATTGGAACTTGGTACTGTCTGTTTGACAACCAGATAGTAGTCTGGAAAAGTGACTAGGTCAGAGAGTCTGGCGTGCGCGTTCCAGTTTTCTGACAGAGACAACAGTGGGCAGCTTGGCCATAGGCAGCTGGTCAAATGGAGATTCAGGGAAGTTAGGGGCTCATATGTTCTATAAACGAGGATGGACGTGAGCATACATTATGCCGTTAGATGTGTACTTTGACCAGTACTTAGTTCAAATTGTAGCTAAGTGTTACAACCCTATACACTCAGCTGGAACTTTGACCAATTAGAACTAAGTCAGTTTTTATGTTTGACCTTGAACTTTCAGTATTTAAGCTCAAGACTTGGCACTGTTCAGTTTCTGTTATTATTTTATTTTATTTTGTAATGACAGTGCTCTTGCTTTTTCATGAATGTAAACATGTATGAAAGAGCAGAAATATAATATTTTGATGTGTATGATTGTGTGTATAATGAACACATCATCTTCCCACACTCATATACAAGTGTGTGTATTGATGGGAGATGGCTAAATTTCACTTTGATATTTGTTTTGTATTTTTCATATTCAGTAATATTTTTGGTTGTTTGCAGAAAAGGGCTGATTTTTGTTTTAGCAAAAGGACCGATTTTGTTTAAAATTCAAGTTGTTTTTGTATATTTGGGTTTGTGATATGTAGGTTATTTTGTCATATTTATGAAGAATTTGACTTTAATGCTTTTCTTTTTTATCTTTTCTGCTGTATTTTTGATTATAGTTTCTATGTTTGCCAATGAAGGGACCATTGTGCAATGTTGCTGTCTTTCACGCAAGGGAGCAGCACAACATCAACACTTATCTTTATTTAATTTGAAAATTTAACATGTTCATTGACGTTAAAGGAATTTTCTTGAGTTTTCTTTTCTTTATTGTTTAGTGATTAGTTTCTTTGTGTTAACTTAAAGGGACAGCGTAACTCTGTGTTTGTTTCTTTCTTTGTTATCATAAGTATGGTAGTACTCATAGTAGGAATGGGCCAGATGTGCAATACAAATTAAAACCTGAAACACATTGCAAATAGCATGTAAACATAACTTTAAAAGCACTGCAGACTAACAAGCAACCAAAGCACTTTAAAAAGTCAGTAGAGTAAAATCAAAAAGTTCACAAAACCACAAATATGTCTACCTGATTTGACTGAATGACTGACTAACGTTGTTGGAAAGTCATAGTTCTCTCTAAATACACATGATTAAATTACACTACCTTGGCTAAGAGCATTTTACTTATAACCTTGGTTATAACAATAACCATTTTGCAACACTACTAACCAGCTAACAATGCACTAGTAGCCATAATCTATGATTACGAGCACTATCTGTGAGTTGCCAAGTAACAACCCACCCTCATATCACATACAAGCACATGACTGCTTATGTGCATGCACTATGTGATGATCCTGCAGCTGTATCAGCTAAATAAAAAATGTGGACTATGTAGATTCTCTAGATCTAGGTTCTAACTATGATCTAACCTTTGAAAGGCTATAAAAGCAAATCATTTAATTTATTTTATTTATTTAGAAACATACTTATTATATGGTTTATTATTTTGTACTCTTTGTCCACAAAGTCTTGTTAATAAAAAGCAAGAAACCTACTCACACCAGTTAATAACTCAGGAAAAAAGGTAGCATATTAAAATAATTTTCAAATTCTGAATTAAAAGCATGAAAGTAGTGTGGTCAAAATAAACAGCTAAAAATGATGCAACCTTAACATATTAGTGGTAAATATTGGTGAAGCAATTAAAGTCTGTTAAGTCTTTTTATTATATTCAGTTAAGTTCTGTAGGAATGAAGCATCATGTGTATAATCCTTTAAAATAATTATGCTCACCATCACCATGGACTTACCAAATCACACAGAATAACTTTCCAACCCACCCACAATATCAATTACTACAGTTAATTTATACAATTGGGCTCATTACATGTAAGCATCATAAGTCTAATCTACTTTTATTATTAATGCAAAAACTAAGTCTTACGTAAAACATAATTATCACTTGACATGGTACATAACTATGTTAATGTTTTTAACTTTATACGTAAATAGCTTTGGTCTAAAAAATTTCAGGTAGGTGAAGTAAACTACATTTAGTAAAATTAATTGAAATATATGCTGTATTGTAAAAATACTTTTCGTGAGATTTCAAAGTCCCTAATAAATATAGAGATGAGGGGCATAACACTGGCTCTTTACAATTTTCATAAGGGAAAATACAAACCAAAATTAGACTTAATAGAATAATGAATAAGTCTGTAAATGACTTATACAATCTACAAGTAGGGTGGTTTTATATAACAAAGTTTGTGTGTTTGGTATGAACATGTTTTAGTTTCTAAATATCTTCTGTTTATAGCATCCAGACGAGATGATTCTAGTTTAAAAGAATTCTTGAAATTCGTGTCTCAAACATTTTAATCCTTTTTCTACCAAAATAATTAGGCAAAAAGCAAGTAAACTCCTGGGATTGTAAAAAAAAAGCTTAACTGTAAATTGATGTTTTATTTCTAGATGACAAACCATGGTGAACCATCTTTCTAGGTAATTTGTGACAATGAACTGATTCTAGAGATAAAAAGAATGGGTACTTTTTGGATGTTTTTACATCCAGAGCAGAATGTTTGCTGGCGTATGGATTCAAATGAGTGGTCTATTCATCACTAAAGGGAATAATACACATTCCTCAGGAAAGTGTTTCAAGGTTCAACCACTAATGTAGTATAAAAAGAATCCCAAAGCTCATGGTGATAAGCACAGAAGTTTCCAGAGGTTAGAAAGGAACCATTATCACATATAAAAAAGATAAGATTTCAAAATTAAAATTAACACATGGGTCATAGATACTAATAGTAGAAGGCTTAGAACCCCATGAAATGATATCTCCAATGTCTTCCAAAGGAAAGGCAGCTGCAGTATGAGTAGGAGAAAATTGAAGGTCCTTCCTGATAAGACAGTATATTCTAACATGGTTTTTGAATGGCTCATCTCTTCAACAAACTGCAATCCATTAAAAGTATAAGTATACAAAGGACGAAGCCAGGATTCACAAATGCAAATAAAATATGGAGAATTCATTCTTTAATTATGAGCCTGAAGATTGTGAGCATTCTAATGGAAAATGTTAAGTGACAGTTGTCATCTCAAGTCTGCAATAGAGAATCAACACCTTGTGGTAGGGATGGGTGTTAATACCAACTTCATGTTCTACCCCCTCAAAAATATGGAGATGGATAAAAAATGATGGAAAATATGTTTTCAAGATTTTTTTTAAAGTATAACCCCACCCACCCCCGTACAGTACCTCTGAAAATTAACAGAAGCAAAAATGACAAAAAATCACTAATTATTGGAATATTTAGACATCTATTTCACTGAACATGATTTCTACATGCATGAAAATTATCCCAAAGGTTGTCGTAACACTAAATTTAGCTCAATATAAGAATACTTGTGTTTTTCCTTCTATAATGTCATGTTGTAAATCTAAATCTAAAATGTCATCACATTGCTTAGATCATTCACACAAGTTTTTCAATGCAATCTGGATTAGTTGAACTTAATGCCCCAAAAATGTTATCACAAACAGTTTGCTGCTTTGACATAACAAATAATACACATAAAACTAACTTCAATCATTATCAAATTTGTTCTCTGATACTTTTAATTACTATAATAAATACAAAGTGTCATTCAAGATGCCCAATGATATCAATTGCTCTGTTTCAGTCCTCTATCTTAACCTCAGCATTTGAACTGTTATCTTGATACAGCTTTAACTTTGCAGCATATGTTTGCAAAGGGAGCTTCTTATGATCCTTCATCAGTATAAAAATATCACTATTTTTTGGCAGGGATAGAGAGGTGTCCCTTGAATAACTCACTTCTAAGTACAGCCTCATGAATTTTGTGTTGGTATCTGCATCTGATTTAAGGGGCTACCCATAGCTTTTAGACTTTCCAAATCCTTATTCTTTTCCTGTCCAAGGCAAGATTGGCTATTTCTTTGTATTCAAGTCTCTTCTTCTTAAGCTCCTCTTGCTTAGAATTCCATTGTAGGTAGAGCTCAGAGATTAAACTGCCTCTTCTGGTAAGCTTCCCATACTGTGTCAGTACTGTGATCCTTTGTTAGTCTTTTCTATCAACTCCTTTGCGTTAATCTGTGCAGATGAAGCTGAACCTAGCTACTTTGCCCCTCTTCTTGACAATTCAAAATTGATAAATCCTACACTCCTCTCTGAATTGAGATTATGAATGGGTGCTTTGTCAAGGTTTTCACTGCCCATCTTGGACAGAGCTTGTTGTGAACTCTTTTCATGCTCTCCTAATCCAATTATATCTCCTTTTTGTTTCTGGAATGCTTTTGCTAATGCTGGAAGCATAAGCCTGAGTAGCTTTGTAACTTATGGCTTGTATTCCTGAGCAACTATTTTAACAGCCTCACATATCCCATCCTTGTACTTCAAATGCTGAAACCTATCCACTGTAACAAACATAAAGGCAGGTTTCTTCACATTCAAGAGCTTACATGGTTCATTTTCCTTCAATTCATCATAGATATCTTTGAAGGCTGGGATGAGTTTTGAGTATGTAGTTTCACTGGATGTAATGAGTGATAAAAATGGTTCTACAAGGTGTATTCCAAGAAGGACACCAACACAAAACCTCACTTTCAAAAAATCCAAATCTAGAAAGCATCAAACAATGCATGCCAACTGATTTGTTACATATTCAAACTTTCCAAGAAATGATGCAACATCAGCAAAGTGATACAGGGTAATAATAATAGCATATGTGAGAGCTAAACGATTAAAGCGTTCATATTGTAAACTCACAGATCTGTTCTTCTTTGGTAAAATGTGCATGTCAAACTCATTCGCCTTGTTACAAGACCTGTGATAAAAGTCATGGTTTATTAGTCTTGTAATGCAGTCAAGTGCATACTCAGTCACACTACTTGCACTGGTTGTGGTATTAACAAGAAAGTTTGAATATATCTTATCATGTCCAACGGCTTGTTCAAGCTCTTCCCAGTTCTTCAAAATTACACTATTAAACATGAGGCTTGGATGGACATTACAAAATAAATGGTCAGGCATTTTCTCTGAGCCTAGATACTCTGCAACTTCAGCTTCCACACTGAAGTTGTGTGCTGCTGATCAGTTATGAAAAAGTCTTTTCTCAAACAGTGTTTTTGTTTCAACAGCACTTGTTGTTAACTTCAGCTAAGCAAGGTCGATTTTGCTTTCTGAAGCAATATTCATTGTTGGAAGAGCTCTGTACTTTCCATTATTAATGATTCCTTGCACTATAAATGAACCAGCTCCCTGTTTTTTGATCTGTCATCTGAACATTTGACTGATGTTTTACATCTTTCCATTGTCTTTAACCACTTTTTATCTATATAGTCTTGACAATACATGTTTCTCTCACTTCACTGATCTTGTAGAAATTTCCAATCGATATCTGTCATCTTGACACCATGAAAGTCTTGCAGCTTCTTTTATCTGAATTCTCACAGAATATATCAAAGAGTGTTCCACTGCTTGAAATAAAGTTGGCAACTTTTTTGTGAAAAGAGTCATTCTATCTCTGTTTCCTTACTTGTACAAGTTTATCAAAATCTTCATAAAGCTTGAATATGTGCTTCTGTATATTTTTAGTGGAAATTGTATGCAGATTGCAGAACAGCCAGTGCTCCTGCAAAAGAGATGCTAACATATCTGCTACATTCTCTTTAGATCTTTGTGCCTGCCCTGCACATTTTGGATGGAGAAGAGAAAGCATCACTTCGATTATTTTCTATTTTTTGTTTGAAGAATTACTTGGGGTAGCTCATCAACTTCAAAGAAGTCTGTAGCTCCCAAGCTTATTTTGCTCCTGGATCTGGTTTCAACAGATGCCATGGTCAGTTATCTGCAACAACAACAAAATTATACAATATACTCAAACTCACATATGACACATTAGTCCTTCATACTTATATAATATTATTATATTACTGTTGCTGATTCTGTATCTGGTCATAAATAGTCATCTTGGATATCTCCAATTCCTTAACTATAACATTAATAATTATACATAACTATGGTCAAACAAGCATAGCGATTCACTGATTTCAAAGCTGATACATGAAAATATATGTAATATTAAACAGTAATTAGAAGCATACCAAAATTTGGTAGAAACCATCAAACTTCCTGATAGCGCTATCTTCAAAGTGTATATTGTTCAAGTCAAGATGGGGTTAACAAATTAAAAAAAGAAAAAGAAATCTCATGTCAAGGTTTACGTACATGTTTTACTGAAGTCAATATTACAACGTGTAATCGGATATATAGGAAAAAAATGTCAGAAACCAAACAATTAACAAAAAATGGCTAATTTACACATATCATACACTTCAATGGGTACGTACAGGGGGGGGGGGAGGGGTTAGAGGGAGTTAAAAAGTTTGAAAAAAATATTACCAAGTTTGTTTTGATCCAGTACATAAATTCAGGGGGTAGAACTTTAATATTAGGAAAAAAGTTAAATAACACCCACCCCTAATTTTATAAGGTTTTAAATGTAATTTACATTGTTATTAAGGAGGTTTTTTCCGTAGGTTGTGACGTCATGTGTAATGAACATCAATCATCGAACCTCTTGAACAGCTAGCTATTAAATAATGTGAGCGTTGTATCAAGTTTATAAGGCGGTAAACATATTATGAGTGCCAATGACTCAGCTGCCACCAAACAGGATCCTGGCACACGGGACCCCAAGCTTAGTTTTTTGTAGCTGTTACAAAATTTAAATCACGAGATGGCGCTGCTGCAGCGGCCAGCATGTCCAATGGTGACCAATCAGGAGCTAGTGTGTGCTACGTCATCAATCATATTACCAAACATAACACGGCACCAGTCGTGTGAAAGTATAGATAGTAAAGGTTTTGAATTCGAGTGTATCGCTGTGGCAGAAACTAATTGTGACGTAGAAGTGTCTATGTGGAAGTACTCTCGTAGCGAAGAAAAAATTACTTTCGACAAAAAAAAAAACGAATTCAAAAGGCTACAGTAAATCACTTCCAGTTCGAAGGAAAGTGTTCAGATCCACGCAACGCCACGTTTCTGTGAAATCTGTCGACGTCGTGTTTTTATGTTGCCACTGGCCTGAATACACTAGAAACGCACCACACCAAAGGTACATACAAAGTTAAAGAGGGTAATTGTACTGAAAAATGCCGTCCATCAGTTGTTTATAAAAACATTTTGAAACTTCTAGTTCCTATACAGACGATTTAACGGAAGAGTCAAGTTTTACTTGTGGTATAGTGAGTCAAGACAATACTTTAGCTTAGTAGTTCTAACCATCTCAAGACAAAGTTGTTCAGGAAATAACAGTTTATAGCGTTTTTCGATAGAACTGGTTTCTCTGATTTCCATCAAGAAAGCATTAACGGGCGAGCACTTAGGACAAGTTCGAAAATTACTAGACGTGACTTCAGTCTAGAAGCTATTGAGTTGAGCGATTTGCTGGACTTTACCAATGCGACTAGACGTGACCTCAGTCAAGAAGCTATTGAGTTGAGCGATTCGCTGGACTTTACCAATGCGACTAGACGTGACCTCAGTCAAGAAGCTATTAAGTTGAGCGATTCGCCGGACTTTACCAATGCGACTAGCAACTCATGTTCAAGTAATAAACTTGTTGATCCTGAGTGTGGAGAGGACAAGAGAATCAACATCTATTTACAAAAGATAAAAAATACACAGAAAAGATGTATTTCAATGTGGTATCCCTGAAGGCGGAATAGTGACGTCAGGAAAAGAAGACACATTTAGTTACTCCTCCTGTTCCCCTGTGTGTGGCGAAACATGTGCTCCTAAAAAAAAAGCATCTGCTAAAATAGGCCATGTTTGAGATTCAAATGCAAATGGAGACCTTAAGAATCCTGTAACATTGACTGGCCCTGAAGCTATCTCACGGCGAAAAAAATCTGTAGGGATAGTTGAAACTCTTGTTTGGAGTAGACATCCTGCAGCTTCTTAAGTCGGGATTCGAGACTCGGTAACAAGAAACGCCATTGGCAGTAATCTCCAAAACAACAATACATTTGGTGTCGAACGAACTGACAGAACTGATCTGCAACCCAACGAAAACAGCATGACACAACGAATTGACAGACGAAATAATCTGCCAACAGATCCTTCCGTGGATGGATATACGCATGTGGACACAACCCCAAATCCAAATGTTTTACCTGATATACTAAACTCTCACCTACCATCACCATATACCTCCCTTCCCTCTTCTTCCAGTAGACGTTTACCACCCCCAACACATCCTCCACCACCTCCACCATTACCCTATGGGACCCCTGTTTATGTACCCACTGGACCTTCGGTTGCCCACTTTCCGTACTCTTCTGCGGAACACGCATTACGAGGAGGAATGAGTGGATTCCGACCTCTTCTCTCCAGAGAACGAAACAGGTCCTCGACAAGAGGTATCATCCACATCGCTGCGGCAGCATCTGAAAGAGATGAACCCAAACACTGTTGTGGTGTAGCTTTCACACAAACCGTCAGCATCCGATGGTTCATTATAATGATTGCATTCGTGGGTGTCTGTTGCGCCATCGTTGGAACAGTGCTTGGAGCACTTAGAGCAACAGGGCAGGAACACTTAACAGTTTCGTTGTTAATGATCGGTAAGTTTTCATTTGTATTCTGTTAAGTTATAGCGTTTTTATTCTTATTTTTATAGCATTAATGTGTTCTTATTTTGAATATATTTTCATTAAAAGTTTGAATGACTGGGCTGAAGGAGTTAAAAACACTACGCTGAATGTTTTCACCAATAATAAAGCGTAGAGCGATAATCAAATTTGGCTTAGAACGCTAGGCTTAAAAAATGATTAGAGACAGAAACAGTATTTGATAATAAGTCTGTTTTTATTAACTGTCATACTTTATGACAGCTAGTAATTTTCATGCTGTTATGTAAGCTTTGAAACAGGTTTTCATCCAACTATATCACCAGCAGTTTTACCACCTACCCTTATATATGTGTTTATTGTAAGAATATGTTGTTATAGTTTGGAATTCAGAATACACTGTGTTGAGAAGGGTTATTTTGAATCAACTTATCCGAAATGTCACGTGACAATATATACTCATATCACGTTTTAAACACTGTGAATACTAGGATCCATGGGTCGCGTCCCATTGTTGCAAAATCGCGCTTTGAACATAGGGATCGTGCGTGCGTTATAAGAGTGACGGTCACATCCCTCTATTCGATTAGAGAAGTCCAAGAGTTGAAATTGACTAGCTGCCTTCCTTCTAATCTATCAGTTCAGGGACGGCTAGCGCAAACAGCCCTTGTGTAGCTTTTTACGAATATCCGAAACAAACAAACCTATTTTTCACACATACACAGACCAAACATGAATATACCCAGTTTCAAGTTATTGTTGGTGTATATGACGAAATATCTTTATAATAATAATTATTCAAGTTTAATATATTTATATCTGCTTTATATATAAGATAAAATTCGTTTCAATAGTATTGAACACATTTACAGAAGAAGGCAGTCCGTTGTTTCTACACTGAATTAACCTGTAAAGACAACAGTTTTAATTATAAATTACTACTTTATCATTTGAGCTCATTGTGTAACAACTTAATGTTTGTAGGATATACATATAGTTAATATAGTTTTTCGTTGTCACTATAGTAAAATAGCTTACTTAAGATGCATATGAACATATATATATATACCCATTCATAGAACCAATAACCTTCACGCAAGCGGGCATGTTCAAACACTTCCCTAATCTAGATAAAATCTTCAATACATAACTGTGAGCCGTGACTCAGAGGCATAAAAATGTATCAGTGTACAATTATAGAGTCTAAAAACCAAATTCATGACGTCAACACCTTAGTTATACTTATAGAAACATATATACATACACATAAAGCTAGTAAATCACCGAATGTAACTATGGATACATGTTTCATGCCCAGGAAACAGTTACATTGATTATTACGTCGTTATATTTATTTACACCAGTAGAACAGTTAAGTTACTGCGTAATCTTTTAACAACTGCACATATCCTAAAGTAACATACTCGTGGACATGTTTTTACGCAAGCATGGAGCGGCGCTAGTATGATTTGTCGTTTATAATTAAGCGACTGTACTACATTATAAATAGTTGATATTATGGTGATTCGTGCATGCTTTGGTATTTAGGAGTAGGCCTATGTCATGACATGGTACCATGAGTTAAAATACTGTATTTATTTTCCTCTTTTAAACAACAGAAGGCTGTTGAACTCTTCAAAAGAAACGAGAAATGGAAATTAAAGAAGTAGGAAGGGGGAGGAATGACACTTGCTACACATAGAAACATTCTGCAATTAAATCTCAGTTTTATGACCCGTTTCGTGTCCTGTATGATTAGATGAAAATTCCAGTATAAGCAAAAACAAAACGGAAAAAATAAGATGTTTAATACTCTGAAAATTATTACTATGAGCTCAGTCAAAATAAAAGTTTTATTTGTGTTCAGGTCACATTGCTCTTAAAAGCCAGAACCGAAACGTGTCTTGTAACTTAACTTGTTATTCCTACCAAGTTGTCAAGCTGCGTTTTTAAGCATAAAACAGAATTAGGTCAGATTTGAAATTTAGCCTCAAAAATTACGACGGAAATGAAGAATGTCAGTTGAACGAGTATTAGAAAATACCTTACGATATGTGCATTTGTTTTGTAAGATATTAGTTGGTAATATATTCATTTGTGGATGAAACAAACAAACCAAATAGAAAAAAGATGGCAGATTTTACTGTAAAACAATTGAAAAAGTTGGATATTTTTTATATGACTTTTTCGCACTTTTAAATTACGTATATGTTCATTGTGTTTTTCACAATTTTGTTATTAATTACGGGAACCTTATCAGTTAACAAATGTTATTTGCTGTCTTTTTTTTTTCAATTTTCATCATATTTAGATTTCTCCTCTTCCAAATCCTTTTTCCCGATTTCCGTATAAAATGTATAAAAACCGTTAATACTGTTGCGTATCTGCTTGTTTGTTAATTTCCCGTAAAAAATTCTTTCCGAAGAACTTCAGCGATTCAAGTCCTTTCTTAAATAAAACTAGTTTTATTCGTTCTCAATACAACTTTG
>NW_013665898.1:726918-730000 GCF_000517525.1 Limulus polyphemus
ACACTAATTAGAAGCATACCAAAATTTGGTAGAAACCATCTAATTTTCTTATATTGCAATCTGCCCCCCAGTGGAACAGCGGTATGTCTACGGACTAACAACACTAGAAACTGGGTTTTAATACCCGTAGTGGGCAGAGCACAGACAGCCCATTGTGGAGCTTTGTGCTTAACTTCAAACAAACAAACAAATATTGCAATCTTCAAAGTGTATATTGTTCAGGTCAGATAGGGTTCACAAATTTAAAAAAGACAAAGATATCTCATGTCAGGTTTACACACATTTTCACTGAAGCCAATATTAACACATGTAATCACATATATAAGAAAAAAAATTGTCAGAAACTGAAAAATTAGCAAAAAATGACTAATTTACACATATCATACACTTCAAGAGGTACGTACAGGGGGTTAGAGGGAGTTAAAAATGTTGAAAAAAATATTACCAAGTTCATTTTGACCCAGTACATAAGTTCTGGAGGGTAGAGCTTTAATATTTGGAAAAAAGTGAAATAACACCCACCCCTCCCTTAGAGTGAAGTCAACATAATGAACGTATTTATGAGCAATGTCAGAAATTATATCAATGCACTCGGTGTGCTTGGGGGCATCGGTTAATCAATCCTCTAATAAAGGTCACAAAATCTAAAGCTGTGTCGATAGACTGATAATGTTAATTACAAGGCTTCAGTTTGAGTACCTTGATTGACTCATTTGCAGCCAACATAAACTAGTTTGATAAGTAGATGTCTGAGGAGAAAGGTGATTTAGTGAGAAATAGAAATTGCTAAAGTAACAATTACCAGATTTTCTTTATACAGTCAGGTTCAGTACAAATAAGCTTCACAATTCCATTCAACTTTACATATCAAGATGATAAACAAGTCATACATAAAATGTAATTAACATATGTCATGTGCATGACTAGGTTAATATTTGCAACTTTAAAATTTAAGTTTAAGAAGATTTCAGATTAGTGGAGAGAATTATATTTAGAATTAAAATGTACATAATGTACTGTAAATGTTTGTTATAAAATTTCAGTGTCCCTAATAAATGAAAAGATCAAGGGGTGTAATACTGGCTATTCACATTACAGAGAAGGGAGTATAAAAAGCAAAGATAGACTTGACAGAATAAAGTTTTCAGAAAATATAATTTTACATAATATTGATCTATATTGAATCGACAAGTGTAGTGGTTTTAGAAGCCAAAGTGGTTCTTTAGTTTCTCCCATATATATATAGCCTCCATATAAGGTGATTCTAAAGTTCAGAAGAGTTCTTTAAAAATGTGTCATGTTCATTTAATCCTTTCCATAACCAAAATAATCAGGCTCACATAGTTCAAAAAATATTATCTTTTCTTTACATCTTGGAGTTGTGACAAGCTGCATAATGATATTTTACTTCAAACCTTACCGTGCTGGACCCTATCTTTCTAGGTGATTTGTTACAATGAACTGAATCTAGACCTACAGTGGATAGGTATTTATTATGTGCCTGTATTAGTCTTTATCTGCAGCTGAAAGAATTGTAAGTAAAAATTACCCCTGAAAAATTAGTGTTTTTAATTCTAAGGTTTAGACAGAATTCAGTAGTTCCCTAAAGCTATCAGTTCTCAAACTGTGATTCATCAATGAAAATTGTTTTCTATACCTAAAAAATGGTATACTGACCTACCTAATCATTGGCTCTCTTTCATGCAACAAGATATAGATTTACTGTAAACAGCAATTAAACTGAGATAAAATGTTTTCACTAAGTTATTCATTGCTACAACATCAGATTCTTTTAATAAAATTTTTATCAATATATAAAACTGTTTTAATTTCATATTGCAGGAAAGGATTTTATAATTTGATCTACAACAACACAAGCATGTGCATTTAGTAAAGGATTTTTAAATTAGTATTTTGCCGAATATTTTCCTTTATGAATAAATGTTTCAGAAGTTATTATGTCATTTTTTTGAACAAAATTTCATTGGAAATCTTTCAAAACAGACAGACTATCAAGTTTTTATGAAAAGCATCTAAGTCATTGTAATATAATTACATTTTCAGCTGCTTTCAGTTTATTTTGTCATATAATTCAAGCAATAACAGCAAATTTTACTCTCATATATTGGCTGCATTTTTACGTAGTTCTTAAATAAGTTTATGAGGAAACTGTAATCAATTATGTGGAAAATGGTAACCAGGCCTAGGTATGTAATTATCAGTTTTATTTATCAGTTTCGTATTTCATAAGATGTGTTGAGTTAGTGTGTATTGTTGCGTCATCGAGGTCACGTGACTGATGTGGCGCCACCTATTTTCTAGAACTATCCTGTACCTTGGCGAATGCTCTAGCATTTACTAGATATAGGGTAGTCTGGTATATAAAAGAGGGTGACAACGTGACGGGACGATAATGTGTGTGTGTAGATAGTGAGTACTTGAACTGCAGTCAGAAGTATTGTTGACGTTCGTTGATATAGCGTTTGTTTTAGCGTGATTGTTAAATATAAGTGTATCGTAAAGTTGTATTCGGAAAGAATAAACCAGTTTTATTAAGTAAGGATTTGTGTCGCTAAAGTTTCGTCGGAACGAAATTACGGAAAGTTAATTAACAAACGGAGACGTAACAGTATTATATTATTACTTTAAGTGACGATGAAGCCCTAACAATTTATGAGGTAAAAAGTTCTATAATAAAAGATTGAGAATATTCTTAATTTGAATTGAAGACACATTGAGAATATTCCTAATCAGGATTGAACAAACATTGAGAATATCCTACATAGAGATGGTGAGTAGATATTTTTGGTTTTGGTCTAATGAAATACAAACTTTTGTAAGGCCACTTAAACCTTCATAATCACCATATGATATGGCTGTTTATCATTTGCCAGATATATATGCAGCTGTTTACCAACATCACCCACGAAAGCAATACTTTCCTTAACTAGGATTATGTATTGACTTGTGTTCGCTTAACAACAATATTGTTACGTCTCCGTTTGTTAATTAACTTTACGTAATTTCGTTCCGACGAAACTTTAGCGACACAAATCCTTACTTAATAAAACTGGTTTATTCT
>NW_013665899.1:0-1301 GCF_000517525.1 Limulus polyphemus
CAAAAAAATAAAACATATATGTTACAATAATACTGTTACTTACTTTTCCTCCAAGAACTGCTGTAATTTCTCTTCTGGATCTTCTTGTTTCTTTTACTGTTCTTGTATTGCTGCCATCAAATCTGCTAAGCTGTAGTTTGATTTGCCGCTTCTCGTTTCCATTTTTTTTGTCCCACTCTCAGCCACCAATTTGTTACGTCTCCGTTCGTTAGTTAATTTTCCGTAACTTCGTTCCGACGAAACTTTAGCGACACAAGTCCTTTCTTAAATAAAACTGGTTTATTCTTTCTGAATATAACTTTGCGATACACTTAATTTCAACAGTCGCGCTATAACAAACGCTATAAATCTCAATGAACGTCTCACGTGCTCAACTTCAACAATACTCAGTTCAATTACACACTCTCTGACTGCAGTTCAATTAATCATTGCCCCGTCACGTTGTGACCGTCTTATATGTACAAGACTAACACATATCTAGTAAACGCTAGGGCATTCATGAAGGAACAGGATATTTCTAGAAAGAGGTGGCGTGGTACAAGTCACGTGACCTCGCTGACGCAACAATATGTATAAAACCCACCTCTGACCAATGTTTGTAGCTGGATTGTATGCACTGGTATGTATAGCCAGTAAAGAAAAAAATGGTGATATAATTTACCAGTAAAACAGAAAGATATACTGCTCCAAAACCCCTACCCACATCTATTTGACTTCGCATGAAAATACGTTTGGCTCTAGTGTCTCTGCGACTATAGTTGAAGTACGTTTCACATCAGGTCAAACACCAAACTTTTCCAACTTTACCCAATAAATACGTATATGCTGGTACCTTTTCCAAGCCACTTATAAAATTGCTTCTGACCTCCTTTTTGAAAGCATGTACAGCTATTGCCTTTACTTAAACATAAAACTGTTGTTTAGTTTCACAAGCTCTTTCTATAAATTAGAGATAAATAAATTGTTCTTTTAACTCTGACAAAGACTACTGTTATGTATAAGAGATTAATGTGCCTAAGTGTGTTATACACGTCCAAGTCAACACGCCAGTTCCTCCACAAGATTCAAATACAAACTGGAATTCGTGCTACATCATTTGCTGAGAACTCCCATAGGTTTCTGTGCACTTGAGTAGTTCAAACGGGGCCTCGGAAGTCGTCATCCACGAACTTAATTGTAAGTTGATTTTGGAAAGTATATAAACAAACGTGTGACAACATTTATCTTAGTGCAGGCCTCTTTCAGTATTGTGCTGTAGAGCGCCCATAATAATAATGTTACGACAGCGGAAGTCACGTGAC
>NW_013665899.1:2301-25160 GCF_000517525.1 Limulus polyphemus
CATGGCTTGTGTATATCGTATATATAGATATATGTTATTCATACCTTCGGTGTATAGGATGCAAGCAGATTTGGACATCAAATTTGGGGTAAAAAAGTGTGTCTTATACACGAAAAAATACGGTAGTTGGGCGGTTACAGTTATCTACTAATTGATGCTCCATTAATCAGTTAGTAGTGTTCTTCCAACTGTGGTATGGTACAAGCAAGAAAACAACAACAAACAAACTGGAAGGTGGTAGGTGCTACCAGCCAGTCGTTTTTCCCATAGTTGCCAGTTAAATGTTACTGACAGTGGCAGATATAGCCTCAGTAGCTTTACCATAACAAAGACAGTGTGAACAAGTTTTGACTACTTGGATAGTTGAAATAATAGAAAATAGTGGTAATTAGAAACTCAAATTTTGGTTGTCTTTGTAACAATTAATTTGATAATAATTTCTAACAATTGGTTGTTGGAATAATTGCTACAGTAGTAATCAGGAACATAAATTTTGATTACTTAATTATTTTTGTGACAATTGGTATAATCAGAATTTAGATTCATTGATTGTCAAATAAATTATTTTGTAAACCAAGGCATCCTCATTAGAGCAAATAGTACCCAAGACCTTTATATTAGCAACTTCAAGGAACTATTGAATCATTCCTTCATCTATGCCATCACATAAATCAAAAAGCAAAGGTCCTAATGCTGAATCTTGAGGTATCCTGCATTTGACATTAATAAAAACCCTCTGCTTTGTTCCATCCAGTCATATTTCAATACAATGAGCCAACTTATTTTCTACACCTATAGAGATACTTTTTAGACTATGCTTTTGTTAAGTATCTATTCTCAAATGCTTTCTGAAAATCCAGATAAACCAAATCTATACCCCTACCCTCATCTAGATAAGTACTAAATTTTTCAAAGAACGTAAAAAGATTAAGGCTAGATTTTCCCCAAGTAAAATCATTTTGGCTGTTTAATAAAATTTTAAAGTTTGTTAAATGAATTTGAAAAGAATCTTTTACTAGACTGCTTTACCTTTTCATTCCACATATGCCGTTATACGTTGCAGGGAGATACAGCTGCTGTTCCAAAGCAAGGTGAGAGACCTGGGTCAGTGTAAGGCTGTATTTATTAAGAGTCTCAGTCACGCCATTGATCCAACTCTTCCTGGATCACCCTAATGTAAGACTAATAAGCCTGTAATTAGCTAGACAGTTTCTATTACCTTTCTTGAACAAAGCCAAATATAAAATGCAATTAACATAATTTATATTTACTTAGAATACTCAATCAAATGTTATGTAAACCTTTTTTTTTTTTTTTTGTCAAGAAAAAAAAAGAGAAACCATATTTTTGGTGCATGTGTGAAAAACTTTGTTTTGAGCAAAAACTTACACAACATTTGATCCTTCAAGGCTGCTTGCTTATTCATATTCATTCCAGTTTTAGTGGTTTCTCTTATTGTTAAAGAAATCATATAATTTCTTCTACTTACCAATTATAGCTTCTCTAGGAAGGCTCTGCGAAGCTTCGTTTCAATTGTGAATCGGGATCGAGGATATGATTTGATTTGTTACTGGGGCTCCACTTCGATATTTTTGAATCTACATCACTTCCGGTAAACTTTAGAATTTAGCTTTTAATTCAGTCTATATAGTGGAACCAGTTTCCTTATATGAACACTTTTGTACCATTCTTTTTCTAGATGTTTAAGTACATTATATCTTTTGTTTTTAGAAAGATTTACTTTGTCTTTTGTTCTCAGAAAGGTTTACTTTTATATTCATTACCAATTGTGTGTAGAACCACTCTACCTACATAAATAAAGAAACCATTTTCTATTTGAGTTAAAATTTAATTCAGCCTGTATACTCTATAATCTATATATGCACAACTGATTCAATTAAAAAAAAATTGTGATTCTCGGGGCCATTTTCTCAAGTGATGGTAGTTTCCAGATGGTATTCTTAATATGGAACCTGAGTTGTAGGTACCTTCATGCACAATGGGCCTCCTTCTCCTGTTTGTATGGCCAACTTTCTTTCTTTCCAGTTTAAACATAATCAGGTTGATAGTGATTTGATCTGCTACTTCCCTCATCAAATCTTTACTATAGGCTCGGCTTTATGTGTGAAAAAATAATCTCAAGCTTATTTCTTGATCAATTGCACACTTGTGCTACCATGCCTCCTCTTGCTTGTCTACTTGACTGTTTTATCCCAACTTACAACCATTCTTCATCCATTCCTCTGTTCCTATTCTTTGCTTTTCCTTGTTGAGGGGGTGGACCACTTAACTTGTTCTTTCATTTATAATGCCCTCCTTTTGCATTTTTGTCTTTCTTACCACCCTCTTACATTACATTTCTTTACCTTCTGACTGAGGCACCTCATGGAGCTCCAGGGGAGTATTTTCTGGAGTGCCTTGTTTTCTTCTTTTCACTACACTGACCCATAATTATTTTTTCATTCTATACCTTCTTACTTCGTTCCTATGTTGTAGGGATGTGTTGCTCATTGATGTTGAGACTATCGATTGTCGCATACAATACATTGACCTTGAGAATATAGAGATTTCTAGAAGGTGGGCAGACGATTAAGTGATAAACATATAAATAGTGTGAGATGAGCGGAAACAGCAGACAGACAATAGCAAAAGAGAGTAAAGTCATGGCCAAGGAAAAGTTTGATGTGAGGTTAACTGCCATAGAAGTGATAGGCCTAACATTTAATATGTTAGAGTAAGACTAGCAGTAAAAAAGAAGATAAGAAGAATGATTGATTCCATCAAAGTGTGGTTCTAAAGTAATTGAATCTGCTTGAGTCCACTTTGACAAAAGGAACAGAGGATATTTTGAAGAACAAACACCAAACGATTACTGGAAGAGCAGTATACGACTGTGGTAATTCCTGCACAATTATAAATGAATTACACTCAGAACACTAGTGCAATAGAAATAGGGAAATAGGCATATGTGGACTTTTGACAAGAAGAAGAGAATTATGTATAGTGTTTATGATATGCTTATAATCTCTTTAGTGTAAAGAATTTGTTGTACATACATTTAACTTGTTTCGAATATATATGTATATATTATTTTGAAAACAAGTCCGAACTATATAGGTAGGTTTATAGTTAATAATAATGTCATTAACTGAAATATTATTTGAAGTATTACTGCTTATACTATATTGAATAGTTATTAATATCTTGCAGTGATAAAATGTCAATATTATTACTAGAAATGTACAGTAAGGATGTATATTTCATAATTTAATATCAGAATAAATACACTAGGGAGAAGGTTGGATGGTCTATGTTAGAAATCAAGGGTAGTTTAAAATCTAATTTCTATTTTTATGGGTTTTTTTAGGGATAACTATCATACCCACAACTGGCTATAGATGGTGAGTGATAGTGGGATCTGGGTTCTAGAACCCATAATGGTTACATGCTGACTAGCTATTCATTTGTTGTTTTGATTATGTTTGATAGCTAGAATATCTCCAATGCTTTTGGGAGTTATAACCGCAGACATTTTCACTTTAAAATGATACTTTTTGTACAAGTGGTATAATTTTACATTTTTATATTAGAACTTTGTTGGTGCATTCACTTACTTGTTGCCGTGTACATCTACATGTACAATAAATAAATTGTAGGTCATATTAGATTTTTATGTATATATATATTTTCAAACTGGTTAAACATATGTACAACGGATTCTTTACACTATAGAGATTATAGGCATATCATAAACACTATATGGTTCTCTTCTTGTCAAAAGTCTACTTAGGCCTATTCATTTACTTTAGAATATCAGTTGACAAGCCAAACTGCCTTTCCCTGTTTCTATCACACTAATATTCTAGGTATAATTCACTTACAATTGTGATTCGAGTTACCACAATTGTATACTGCTCTTACAGTAATTTTTTGGTCTTTGTTCTTTTGTCAAAAGTGCACTCTGGTTAATTTAATTACTTTAGAACCACTCTTTGACGGTGTCAGTCATTCTTCTTATCTCCTTTTCTATTGTTAGTCTTTCTCTAACATATTAAAATGTTAGGCCTATCACTTCTATGGCAGTCAACTTCACGCCAAACTTTTCCTTGGCTGTGACTTTACTCTCTTCTGCTATTGTCTGTTTGCTGTTTCTGCTCATCTCACACTAGTTATATGTTTATCACTTAATCGTATGCCCGCCTTATAGAAATCTCTATATTCTCAATGTCATTGTATTGTATGCGACAGTCGATAGTCTCAACACAACTTCCAACACACTTATTCCCCCCCCACCACACACACACACTTCTTCTAGTGAAGCATGGGAGTCCTTGCTACTTCAGGTTCCCAGTCAGTGGGAGTTGTACGATAAAACAAACTTTGTAGTTGTATGTATCTACTCTATGAGATGAGGGCTATCATTATTATATTTCATATTATACAATATTATAATTGTTCAATCCAAGGTGCTTCTCTGGGGTGTTTTTTGCCTGGGTAGACCACACTTATTGATCATGAAATACAAACTTTATGCAAGATGCTTCCACTGAATGTATTCAGCACAGATGGACTACACTTTATATACCCAATAAAAGACAAGATACTTCTGGATGTTTTTACCTAGGATGACCACACTTGTTGTTCACAAAATAATTTGTTTTTTATGCAAGGGGTTTCCACTGGATTTTTTCTGCCCAGATGAACTGCACTTGACATACTCATTAATATCACAAGGTGCTTCCCCTGGATGTTTTTTACCTGGGCAGACTACACATTATCTATTTATATACATTTACGGTCCTTTAGCCCTAGCCACATATTCTTATATCTGATTCCAGACACCTTCTTCAAATCTATAATTGTGTCACATGCTCACGCTTGTTATATATGTGGACATCTTACGCACTATCTGTTGTCCATGGGTGGAATCTGTATTACGTGACATGGTGCCTGTCTATTAAGTTCTGCCTTGTGTGTCTTACTTTGTTCTTTATTGGGCAAAGAGCATACCTGTTCCAGAAGCAGTGCTATACCCCACAGGTGTGCCTCCTTTTATAATTGTGGCGTACCTGTTCTTTCATGGCGGTTGTTCTCTGCTTGTTTGATAACATTTGCGCTTCACCTCCACCTTTGCAGTGTTGGATTCTTGCTTTGGGTGAGCGGAGGTAGTACTGTTTCAAAAGTTAACATTTTCTTACACTGAAAATATATTTTTGATAGGTACTTACCTCCTCTAACCCACTTCCCACCATTCCTCCCCCATGATTTGCCAGTGTTTCTGGTTTGTATCTGCCAATTCTTGAAAGTGAGGATTGTGTTACAATGGAAGAGGGAGCTACCTGCAGTAGTAGAAGTGGTGCAGGGTAGCCATATGATCAGCAAATGTTGCTGCAATGCCACAAAAAAATGAAGGGGTATAAAAGACTGATGCACTGTTGAAAAATGTTAATAATGCTTAGAGGGCAAATCAAGGTTGAGATAGCTTTTGTTGAGATGAGATAAGTACCTATCAGAAATACATTTTCAGTGTTAGAGAATGTTAACTTCTATTTTTTGTATTCCCAGTTGCTGTCTGGTGTTCTTCTCCTGTCCTCCACACTTTATTTTCATCATTCCTTCTGTACCAATCCTCTCATCCTACTCCAATACCTGACTGGGATTTTGTTGTGGTTTTCATGCTTTTTTACAAGCTTTGTTCAAGCCATTGACTTTATGTTTGTTTCATCTTTCTCCTTCCTACTAATTGCCATTGTTATATGGATGTCCATGCATTCTATGCTTCCTGCACCCTCTTTCACTGTACTTTCTTCCTGTAGCTCAACCAGACCTTTCTTCCTAACACTTAGGCTACTCAGATGATTGACATCCTTTTCTGTTTTGTCACATTAGATTCATGAACTGTTTCACTTTCACACGTCTCATTCTCACTGGCCTTTGAACAAGATCCTTCATGCTGGCATGTGGATATTTCTGTACTTATCCATCTCCCCTTTTCTTCATGATCTGGCTGTTTTGTCTCTTGCAGGTTTTTGATTCACTCTAATTGCTGTTCTTCACTACACCCACATACTGTCTTTGAGAAGGCCAAGTATTTTCTTTTCAAGGCCCTTTTCTCCTATCTTGAATCCCATCATATAGCTGGTGTTTCTCTCCAGGGTATGCTTATCTCCCAAAATCTTCAACAGACCATGGGTAACAGAAATGCTAAACCCATCCACCCTGGCTCTACCAGTTCTCACTGCAAGATAGGGTTTTCTGCAAAACCATAAGTAGGTTTTTACAGTGGTCCAATGCAGATCTGGGCACTTCCCTGTATTTCCTAAAATGAATTATCCCCCATCTGTTTCAAGTGGAGCATGGGAGATCCTTGCCACATACCAGTTTCTAATGCTGGGGTGAGGGAGAATCCTCACTGGTTTGGCTTAGCACAATACCATGAGAATTAGGATGGTGGTGACACTGTCAGTGTAGTAAAGGACATCCCTCATATAGCTAACAAGCCCTCCTCCTTCAGCCAGTGCCTGTTCAGTAGGGTCAAGATGAGCACACTTTTTCTAACAATCCTTTTATGTAGCACATTCTCAAATGATTTTGGAAAATCCAGATAAACCAAACCCTTATGCACATCTATATAAGCAGTAGCTCCATTAAAGATAAACTGGGTGGTCCAAAATTATCTTTATTGTTTTAAAATAATAATTAAATAACTAAAGATATATAATCATACAGTTTTCAACATCTTGTAGCTTAACTCTTACAGTTTTTATTGACATGTGAGTGGACTTCTATATATGCACCATTAGTGGCTCTCAGCACATCTAACCAATATTTAATTTCAGTCCATGTTCACTGCAACATGTTCACAGCTACAATGGTGATGGCAAACATTATTCTGGTCTTTAGCTCTGTGATGTCCATAACATACCTCCAAAGAAAAGTCTAGTGAACAAGGAGGCCATGTAATTGGCCCACCCTTCAAGATAAATGATGCATTGAACCTTTTCTTGCACTATTGCCAATTCATGCATTAATACTACTTGCTGGAGTGAAAAAAAACAAAAACATTATGTTTATCTTTAATATATTTAAAGAAATCTGTACAGTTAGTTTAATATCTTTAGCTAACCTTTTTTTGTATTCCAATTTTGATTTTCTAATATCATTTTTAACCTGCCCTCTTGATTTTCATCCTTCAAGTTTTCCATCTGATTTGTTAACTTAAACATTTTAATTTTGTAACATGTATCTGACAAACATCTCCATTTAACTCAGTATTGCAATAAATCAGAATCAATTCCTGCCTTATCTCCTCATAATTAGTATTTTACAGATTTGGAAACAAAATGCTATTATTCTTTGTCTCCATATGAAATGCCACTTAAAACCTAATTGTACAATGATTCTTCACTTCAACTCCCTTGGCCATATCTGTATTGGAAGTTAGTAATAAATCCACAATTGCATCCTCATTAGTATATTTCCAAATAATTTGATGAAGAAAACCATCTTGAGCAGTTTCCAAGAGCCTGTCACCCTCATTGTTTGACTCTAAAGTCTCCCAATCAATGTGCCTAAGACTAAAATTTCCCCTATGATTAAAACCTTGTTAGTTGCTGTATTCTAAGTCTCATTATAGGGCTATGTTAGTGCTACATACTTGTCACTTTGCCATTTGTGTCTTCATGCATACAGTTATCTGGATTCCCATGTGTATTTAATGTGATCCAAATTATTATAACCCTGATGCATTACCTTGGACTTACTATAGTTAAAAGTCAGTTTTAAATATTGTCCACCTTACCATTTGATCCAAATCATTCTGTAGTACTTCAACAGCTTTAATACATTTAGAAATACCCAAAAGTTTATCAGCAAACTCTACTGATTATGCTCATATCAATTCCATTAATAATGTAAATAAGAAAAAGCAAAGGCCCAGGCACCGATCCCTGAGATACACTACTATTATCCAAGGTCCAGATTGACTAACTGTACTCTGTTAATAACAACCTTTTACTTTCTCTTATCTAACCATCCTACAATCCAATCAACCAGTCTTTTCCCATCTCCTACAGATATGATTTTCATATCTAATCTTTTATAACTTTTTTATCAAATGTCTTTGAAAATCTAAGTACTTAAAGTCTATACTCCTTCCATCATGCAAGTAACATCCTCAAAATAAGTTAACAGATTAGTAAGGTAAGAATTCTATTAATCTTTTTATATCATATTTCAGTAAGTGATTTTATAAAGTTTTTACCATACTCTCTAGAATTTTTTCCACCACAGAAAGAAGACTGTCTTCTAATTTACAGAATAACTTTTATTGCTTTCTTTAAAAATAGGAGTAACAGGCAATTCTCTAGACCTCTAGCACTAGCTTACTGTTTATCGATGCACCAAAAACGAAAGAGCGTGGCTCATATATGAAAAAACCTTGCCATCAGCATCCTTTAAGGGCTCAGTTCTGATTTTAATATTCTTTTTTACCTTCAATATACTTTAAAAAATGCTTTCTTCAATTTTTGTTTCAAAATAAGCATGTTAATCACCAATACACTCAAAGAGGGGCACTGACAGTAAACAAGCAAGTTAATTAAGAGAGGATTTGTTAAATTATTTGTTTTTCTCTTTATATATTGATAGGTTTGATTAGCAGTGAAGGAATCTCACTGAATGCAGAAGAGAATATCTATGCTTTCAGAAGATATAAGGTTAAAAGTTTAATACTTATATTTTGAGAGGGAGACTGAAAATATTATTTGTTTTTATGTTAATTGTTGCAATAAATTTTTAGAATTAGGTACTTTTGTTAATGGTAGTATTTATTCATTGTTAATAAGCTCTTGAGTGAAAGTAAATAAGAGTGTATAATAATAATAATAAGCCATCCACACTATTATCTTCTATATTTGGAGCTAACAAGGCCTTTCAACCAATATCATGGCTCTTCAAACTGACTGGGATACAACAGACATAGTAGTGGTTGAAACATTATTTATATCAGCAAATTGCTTGACAGATTGTTTTGGGATGAACAGGTTCAAGATTTTATCAGTTTTATTTATGTTACAACAATTTAGAGTTAGGGTAAATATTTTTAACACTATTATTTATTTGAACATCATTTGCTATAAATTTTTTCTTGAATTAACCTGCTTATTATCTAGAACAACTGGTGAACCAACAAGCTAGTCTTCTAGTTTCAAGAGCATGTTAAACATCCACAGTGTCTTGGGAGAAAAGTATATTAATAATTATTAATAAAACCTTCTGGGTGAAAGTAAAGTGTATACTAATAATAATGTGTCAACTGTACTATATCAGCTTTGTCTACTGCCAACAAGGCCTCTTTCCCCATACCAGGACTCTTCGGGCTTGCTGGGATATGACATACATAATAGTAGTTTAGACATTATTTATATTAGTAAATTGCTTTGACAACAACTGTTATGGTGTGAACTAGATTGAGTATGTGTAGTATATTAGATATAATTGTTATTACCAGATTAGATTAATCAATATAGTTGATTACCTATTAGCATCAATTAGTGTAAAATGATTTATTAATCAAAATTATTATTAAATTGATTAATATCAAATAATAATCAACTGTTCTGAACTAGTTTTTAATTGTTACTGTTACAATTATTCCAGCTATCCATATAATCAAAATAATGCCATTATTATTTTTACTCTTGCCTCCAAAAGGGTTGGGGGTGGGTATTGTAATCGGGTCCATGTGTGTGTGTGTGTGTGTCTGTCTGTTGTTTTTGTGCACGTATTTGAAAACTAATAGACGGATGTACATGAAACTTTTACACAAGATGAGAAGTCAGTATGGGACAGTCCTCCCCAAATTTGGTCCAGATACAGATCCTGAATCACTTTGAAGCATACTGTATAATGGGGAGATGGTCATTTTTGCAGTTTTTAGATAATAACTCTGTAAAGTGTGATTGGATTTGTACCGAATTTCATGGGCATATTAAGGTTGAGACTTTTCATCCTACTACAAAAAAAGATCTGGATTGTTGATCATTCTGGATTTGAGAAGAATTTTCTGAGTTTTTGAATGTGAAATATAGCATTATCCAATATAAACACATGCAATTTTGAAAAAGAGCAGCATGGCGAGGGTATGCAACTGCTCTAATTGCTCTTTTTAATCTTTACTTTTGATTAATTTAAGATTGTTCAACTTAATTGATTAATGTTGCTACCCACAAAAAGAATTAACTGATCAAAATTAATGTTTCTGGTTGTTACTGTGTTTGATTATTTCAACTATCCAAGTCTCATGAGAATAATCAATTATCAAATTCTACTATTGCCCAGCTATAACTATCAGTATAGTTAGAATTTCCTATGGTTGGGTTTTGCAGTATTTTTTGTAATAGACTATGTTTAGTCTTGTGTTGAAGCCTTTTTCAGGTTACAGTTATCTTCTGTGTAACAAGTAATTCTGTTGGTCATGCAGACCTGTTACTTGCTTAACTCTTGTTTGTTGTAGCTGTTGTCATTCATTGTAAATTTTGTAATTTTTACTATATTATATATTATTCCGAGAGCTGGCAGGCAAACTTTACTGGGTTTCTACTGTAGATACATGAATTGTAATAGTGATGTAATGTTAACTTAAATATATTTGTTACTATATGTGTAACTGAGGGTTGATGAATTAAAGGAGGTATGTACATTTTTGTGTAGTTTTGGTTTGAGGTTTAGTGATAGACATTGTAAATGTTTGTGTGTATGTGCTAGACTTCTGCAATTCAGAACTTTCAGAAACTTGTGTGGCTCCTCAAGAAATTTACTTGAAGTGTTTTTGTAGCAATAGAATGAATGATGTGAGTGAAAAAAAAAACTACTTGTCTAACTGGAAAAATACAGTAAAGCTTGTTGTTCCAGACATTAAGTGACATGGATTATACCCCCTTATGCATAGTGTCATCTAATTCTTTTGACTGATTCATTTGAGGACAGCAAGTTTCTATATATCCAAATTGTCAAGTAGTGTTTGTTTCTTTGTTTGTAATTTAGCACAAAGCTACACAAAGGGCTATCTGTGCTCTGCTCACCACAGGTATCGAAACACTGTTTCTGGTGTTGTGAGTCTGTAGTCATTTGAGGACAGCAAGTTTCTATATATCCAAATTGTCGATTAGTGTTTGTTTCTTTGTTTGTAATTTAGCACAAAGCTACACAAAGGGCTATCTGTGCTCTGCTCACCACAGGTATCGAAACACTGTTTCTGGTGTTGTGAGTCTGTAGACATACCGCTGTGCCACTGAGGGGCATCAATTAGTGAACCCAGTTGTTAATCAATTATTAAATTTCACCAATTACCCAACTATAACTACCAGTATGGTTAGATTTTGCACTTTTTTGTAATGGACTTTTTTTAGTCTGAAGTTATGTACAAGTTCCGATATAGTACATTATGTCTGCTCACATAAACAGCTATTTTCATTCAGTGCTGCTCTCTATGTGCAAAAAGAAAATAATGCATACCACAAGCATTCTTTCTTCCCTCCATTGGAATTGGCTGATTTGATAGCATCTCTCATGCAAATCGTCATGCGTCAGATGGACTTTCCCTACTACTCTTTCCCCATCTCCTTTGTTCTTGGTACCCTTTTCCTTTCACATGACTTGGGATCCCATCACTAGCCAATATCTGTCCTAGGAGGTACAAGATTTTCTGTTTCTACAGGTCATTTGCACCTGTTCATCATCTTTCTCCAGTCTTGTATTCCAGGCTGTATGTTGTCCTCGCACCAAACCAGAGACTGGCAGCCTGTACTAGGTTTGTCCCGCCTCATTCTAATTTTCAATCTCCCCCTATTTTGCCTTGGGGTCGTTTCTCACCCATAGGTGGGCTTTTTCTCCAAGTTTATTGATGACAAAGAAGGATGTTGTGAATGATTATTTTCATATCCTGATATGTCATCACTCGTGACCCTCTCTTCGGTTTATTCTTCACAGAGTGGTTTCTCTGTTTTGCACACTGCCCTTTGGATTGGCTTCTGCTCTGTATGTTTTTTTTAGGCATTTGTTTTTCACTTGTATGCTCTTGGGTTGCACTTTGCTCTTTCTTTGGTCAATTCGCTACTGTTTGCTTGTTCCAAACAGGAGTCTGCTTGTTACCCTTATCAGCTAATGGGCTGTTAATCAAGTTGGAGAAGTCCTTACTGCTATCTATCTAATATCTTGTCCATTTGGATGTTTTTTTTTCTACATACATCTCTGTCAGACTTGCCCTTCTCCTCTTCAACTTTGTTTGATGGGTTTTCAGTTCAATTACAGCTTGCGAAGTTCTGTTGCTTTTGGGGATGTAATCTTCCATGGTGGCCCTTATCCCCTTAGGTCAGGCTTATATGCGGGCTCTTTCATGGGCTTTTCACAACCAGTGAAATTTTGCAGGGATCCTTTGTTGGCTCTCATTACCCTTCCTCCTACTCTTGTCATCATTTGGCTTTGGTGGTTAGATATGACTCGCACATCGGTGGGTTTCCTCCTCCAGTTTTCCACATTTCATGGTTGCATCCCTTTGGGAAAGGGGTTGTGTGGGTTGATCCACTGGAAGATTTTTTTTATTTGTCTGCAGCCGAGAGGTCTAATCCTATTAATGTCCTGGAGCTTCTCGCTGTAGGTCATGTTTTGGTTCATTTTCTCCATCTGACCAGAAATTGTCTGGTAATGATTCATTTCAACTTTTTTCAGTGGTTGCTTATCTATACCTCTGTATTCATATGTCAGATCATCTTTATGGGCCCACACGCTCGATATTCATATTATTGCGTGTCATGTTCCGGGTGCTTTCACTCTTGTCATAGATTGGATTCCTGTCCAGACAACAGAGTGGTCTCTTGATCCTTTTGTTTTCCAGTGGTTTTGACTTCAGTGGGGATACTCCTCTCATTGAGGCTTTTGCTACATCCCTTAACCACAACTTGCCTTGGTTTTGGACTCCAGTTCCTCATCTTCTTGCTCTGGCTATCGATGTTTTAAGCCAGGATTGGACCTACACATTAGTCTATACTCCTGTTCTCCTTCTTCTCCGGGTAATTTTGTTCATCTTTGTGTTCAGTCATTCTGATAGCTCTTTTCTGGCTGTCAAAGCTGTGGTTTTTGCAGCTTCTCCAGCTCCACCTTCCTCCTCTGTTACCTTTTATTCTGTCTCTGTCCCTTCTTTGCCACCCTTAGTTTCATCCAGACCTTCCTGTCCTCCTTCTTCAAGCCTGCTTTTCCTCTTGTTGTTGGAGAGTTGATCCAGCTTCTCCCAATGGTTAGCCTCTTTTTCTGGCTTGTTTCATTTGCCCTTCCTACATGGAAGTTTCTCCATGCAAATGGTATTTTTCCTTTGCTGGTTTCTGGGTTAAGGATTTTCTCTTAATCAACCCACTATTCTTGGTCATGTGGATTTCCTCTTTTGACTTTTGGATCGGGGGTCTTCTGTCTCTTCAGTATCTCATTTTTGGGTGGTCCTGTCTGACACTTTTTGTTTTTTCCCGATCCTGTAGGTATTTACCTCTCCTCCACTTTACCCGTGGATGTGTTCTTTCCAGATTTGTCATTTGCCACAGAGGGCTGCTCTTTCAGATGGGGATATTAATGTGGTCCTTCATTGACTCACTTTGCCTACATTCAAACCATTCTCCCAGTGCTCTTTGTTTCACCTTCCCTTCTGTTTTCCTTCTTTCTCCTATTTGCCTGTGGACATCAGCGGTCTGTTTATTTGCCATTGATGTTTTATATACTCTTTATCCTTCTACATATCTTCTATTTTCTCCAGATTGATTTTCCTCCCTAACAATTTGGCAGCTCATGAAGATAAATCCTCCACTTAGCCATTTTTCCTTCCTTCCATTTCACACCTCTATCCTCCTCCTGATCCAAGTACACTTCTATGTCCTGTACGTGCTCTTCTCTATTATATTGCCTGCACAGCTTCCTTCTGTGGTGTCTGTTTCTGCCTCTTTCTTCCTTGGCAACCGTCCTCTGTTCATGTTCTTTCTCCTTCCTCAATTGTGTTTGGCTCCTCCTTCGATTGGCTTCATCCTCTTTGTTGTCTTCTTCTGTACTTTGTTCCATGTGTTTTCTCCCAAACTAGGACACCTTACCTTGTCATTGGCATTTCATCTTTGTTGTCTTTTGGAGGTAATTCTTCACTCAGGCATGTGGACTACCCATAATACATTTATCTTTCACTATTTGCATTGGATCATGGTTTTCTTTCTCTTCAGGTTATCATTTTTTTGCCTGTAGCCATTCTAGAATATCAGAATTCTATGAAACTTTGACAGGTTAAGTTTTTTTTCTTATTTTTCATTTTCATGGGCCCTTTTTACATTTATTAATGCTTATTGTTTGAATCCCACTCTGTGGCGAGTAGTGCCTGACTAGGTATTCTTTAACCTTTCAAATCCACACTGTCAAGCCATGTTAACTTGCATATTATAATTCCATGGCCATGCAATGCACACTGTAGAGATGGTGTCTTCTGCAAGATTGCTTGTAGATTTATCCCCGTGATAGAAATGCTTCATAAATGTGCCCGTCTCAAGCCATACCCACCCATAGACTACATAGGTAAAGCAGAAGGAATAGCTGCCCATCCCTGCCATGCCTTGTATTAAATAAATCGGTATAGTTTTCTTTTAAAACTAGGGTTTCATGGTCACCCATTGCACTGTCTCAGGTGTTGTCATTTTTCTGGACTCTCCACCATGTTTTACCCCCCTTTTCTTCTAGTGGAGTTTGGGAGTCATTACCACTTTCCAGTTTCAGGCTGCTGGGGTGGTGGACCATGTAGGCATCTTCTTTAATTGGTTTAATGAAATACAAATGAAGAATAGAAATGATTATAAAACCATTCAGATGAGAGTAGGATGGAAGTGTTCTGCTGGTGTAGATGATGTGATATCCTCAAATATGAAACATAAAAACACAGGGGGAATGAGGCCTCAAATTGCAGTTCACCCCTTTGATTGGAATCCTTCATCCTACCCCCACATGGATGTCAGTTCCCAGTGGCCGGGTTTTGGATTCAGAGTAGAACCAATCAACATAAGTCCTCACACATATATTACAGACATCTATATTCATCCCTCATTTATACTCCATCTGTGTTGTGGGTCACGGTGGAAGTAATTGTGATTGTTATGGTTCTTTCCCTTCCTCTGTCCTTCATTGTTCTTTTTTTCTGAGGATGTTAATGCACTTTGGGTGGTTCCAGTCAATTCACTTTTGAGGGAGATGGTTTATATTATGTGGACATCTTTTCAATACTGGATGTCAGGTTCCCGATTCGATCTCTCAATTTCTCATATCCACATGTGCCCGCTCATGAGTTGGGGGGTACTAGATTTCCTCCGGTCTCATGAACTTGAAGTGAAGACGGTACGATCCTCTTTCTTACCCTTGCCAGATGGCTGGGTTTTGGGTTGTAGTTGGCTTGCTGGTGGTAGGATCCTCTTTCCTACCCCCACATAGATGTTGGTATCTGATGGCTGGGTTTTGGATTGTAGTTGACTTGCCAATGGTATGATCCTCATCCTACCCCAGCATGGATGTCGTTTCCCAGCAGCATAGGTTTTGGATGTATTTGACTTGCCATGTTTGGTCCATTGCACCCTATTCACTCAACACCTATTGGTACATCCTTTCATTTTAACCACTTTTATACTTCTGTTATTGAATTTCATAAATATTATATGGTTCGGATCACTTTTCTGCTATAGTTCTCTCCCACTTGGATGTGCTTCTCTGTCTTCTGCCCATATATACAAAATCTTTCAATGATGAGCAAAGAGTATACCTGATTCAGAAGTTGTGCAGTTCCCCACATCAGATCTTAGAATCTGACCATCTCGTCTTAGGGAGTGTCCTTCAGATGTTTTCGAAGGATGCTTCTTTCTTTCCCTTGCACAAGTCCCTCCATCTATTCATTGTGGAATTCTAGTTATTTATGTGAATGGAGGTAATGTACCATATTGGAAGTTATAATTTTCCTACACTGAAAATTCATTTCTGATAGGTACTTACCTCTTCTCACACTTTCCACCCTTCCTCCCCACAGTTCACCGGTGCTTCCATCTTTTGCCCAAACTCAACATGATAGTTCAGTAGAATGCAATAGAGATCGCTCACACTTCCAACCCTTCCTCCCCACGGTTCACCAGTGCTTCCATCTTCTGCCAAAACTCAAAGTGATAGTTCGGTAGAATGGAACAGATGGAGCCGCATGTATCATTAGAGTATGTTGCACTTCCTTTGGTGGACGGTTGATGCATAATGATTTGCATGAGAGATGCATTGGAATCAGCCAATTCCAATGGAGAGGAGATAGAAGGATTGTGGCATCTGTAAAACAATTTTTGCATATAGAGAGCAGCACTGAAAGAGAATACCTATTTATATGAGTGGAGATAAGTACTTATTGGAAGGAAAATTATAACTTAGCTACAAAATGTGCAAATAAATAAGTGGGAAGTATTCTTCTAACCTTTTCTGAATGTTTGAGAGACATTTATATGATACTTTTATTAAGGAGATTAGTAAAAATGAAGTGTGTGTTGTAATTGAAATATCAGACAAAGATTTCCTCAGAACTACAAACCTTGTTTATAGTGCTGATGTGTGTATATATGGCTAGAAATGTTGTTGTGTAAAGAAGCACTTGATTCCATAAAATTACTACATTTCTTAGTTTAGGAAAGCTAAGTTTCAAAAACTGCAGGATTCATAATATAATAAGACTGAGAGGCCAAGCAAACTGTAGAAGTTAAAAATTCATTCTACAGTAATTCAGTCATCATGAAACTGATCCATTATGTGTGTGTCTAGGTGTGTGTTAGCATCCATCACCTGAAAAAAAAACTTAAAACAGGACACATTTACACTTTTTTTCATATACAAACTTTTGGCTTGCATCACCTAGAACTGGATAGCTCAATTACCATAATTTTTTGTATGGTAACTGAAACCTGTCTGACTGTGTACATGGGCTGTTTTGTGTTAGGATTTTTGTCTGAGTACGAGGATCAAAAAATAAACTGAAATATGGCACATTCTCACTTTTTGATAGACTTTTGGTTTTGAAATTAAAGACAGAAGTACTTAATCAGTTAAATGAGCCAGTTATTACTTTCTACAATTCTGGGTATGTAGTTAGCATCTAATGAGGTCATCAGGAATTTAATAACAAAAGAAAGAAGGGAAACATATGACATTGCACTTTATAAAATTTTACTTCTTTAATGGATACCATCAGCTGTTATCTTTACAAAGAAACATTCTTATTCCAAGGTCATGTATTCAATTGGGAAACATACTCCTAAATTGTTGAGCAAATGAATTAAAATAGCAGTATGAAAATTACTCATTCAGTCAATTTATTCCCTTTCCAGTGATTTGTGATCATTCTTTTCCAGTCTAACTGTCATTTTCCTTTTCTCTGCATTTAACTATAGCTCAGAAACTTTACTTGCTTCTCTGGTCTTATCCACTGGTCCCTTCAGATCTTCAGTACTGTTGGCTATTAGTGCAATATCATATGAAAATTACTATGTTCACAATAATATGGTGGAAAGTGTTAACATGAACAGTAAAGGCTTTTTTAAGCATTTCAAAAGAAAACAGAATGATAAAATGGGAGTTTGGCCTTTAAAAAATTGAGATGGTGAGGTTTTGGTTTGTGATCATGGAATGTTTGAGCACTTAAATGCTTTTCTGTCATCAATTTTTATTAGGGAAGGCGTAGGGAGGATTCCATATATAGATTCCAACTGGAAGACATCTAATATCCTTAAATGAAGTTAGGATTGAGATAGTCAGTCCTGGTTAGATTCAAAATTGGAAAACTCAAGGAGATAAGACACTTGAGTAATGCAATACTTAGCCTTGGCTAATGATGGAAACCAATCTGTAAATTTTTGGATTTGTAACCTTAATTTTCAATGAATCCCTTAATAGTGGAGATGTTCTGTAAGAATAGAGATTAGCTAATGTTATAGCAATTCGTAAGAGATAGACAATGTCCAAATAATTATCAGTCAGTCATATTTTCAGTTGTTGGAAAATTTTGTAATCAAAAATTTTCTATCACAGCATATAAACAAATTTAATATTGTCACAGATTTTCAGCATGGATTTATAAAGGAAAAGTCATGTCTTATAAATGTTACTTTCCCTGAAAATGTTACTTTTATTCTAGGTGTGGGCAATGCAAAGGTTTGGTGCAGAGTGGTAGAAAGCTAAAGATTGTTATTAATGGGGTGAATTCACAGTGGGCTAATGTTAAAGTGGTGTACCTCAGGTCCTTCATTTTTTATCATTTTCATTAACAACTTTGATAATGGAGTAACCAGTAAATTGGTAAAGTTTGTAGGTGAGATTAAATTAGTGGATATTTCAAGTTGTAAAAAAGATGCTGTAGTTTTGTGGTGAGATTTGGGTTGTTTTGTGAGCTTGGCTAACATCTTGTAATGCCTTTTAATCTTAAGAAAATTAAGATAACATACATTTGGTTAAAACAACTGTGATTATTTGTTAAGCCTTATTTAAGAAATTCTAGGCAAAGATATAAAATCTCTAAAGCCTTCTAGACAATCTAAGAAAAGATAGTAATAAGGCAAACAGGATTTTTGATCTCGTACATAGAATATTTGAGCACAGGTCAAAGGTTATTAGTTCAACTTATAAGTCACTGATTAGACTTCATTTGAAATAGTGTTCAGTTTTGATCTCCTCATTTAAGGATGAATGCTGAGTTGTTGGAGAGAGTTCAGAGATGATTTATCAGGATTATTCCAGGTTTGAAGGGCTTATTGTATAGTAATAGACTGAAATCTCTTGACATGTTACTGGAGAGGAAAATAGTTGTTGGAGACATTATTGAGATAATTAATGGCTTGGACTCCATAAATCCAGATCACATTTTATAAACAATCTTTAAGCAGTAAGTCTAGAAGACATAAATTTAAAATGTGAAGAACTCAGGCAGGACTTCTGTAAAGGCAGTGTCACTTTTGTAACAGGGTGGTTCCCAATAGAATAGTTTGCCTTCAGGTGTGGTAGAAGTTGCAACATTGAAGGAGTTTTAACAGAAGGTTGGATGGGTATTTTATAAATCAATGTGGTTGATGTAGGAAAAGGAGTTTCTATATGTTGTTTGTAGTAGGTTAGTAGCAGAAAATGGAAAAAACATTTCTTATATCTTGGAAATTGAACTTTTTGTACAACATAAGATGCTCCAGTTTATAAAAACAAAACAAAAAAAACACGTTGATTATAATTTATAACTAGGAGTTAAATTAAAAGACTGGCTATTTGCAATAGATACCCAATTCATTCAATGGTCACTATGTTTACTTGCATATTCATCCCTTTTAGAAGTGCTTGGGCTATTATTTTTAATATTTTTACTGCGTGATTTGTAGCAAAATCACTGTTAAATAAATTAATTTTATTATCGAGAAACTACTTAGAAAAATTATATTATCCGATACTAGATGGCGCAGTACAATTTTGCAATAATGCTCGGGCTATTTTATTTTCCCACCGTGGAAAAAAAATACATCTAATATATTTATCGTATAATTTTTTCTGCCACACATTTCGTAAGAGCCTTAGAGTTTTTGATAGATCTAAAGTTAAAAGATGGATACTTTTTTAAATATAAATACAGTGTAACTTCTCTCAAAATGTTAGTGTGTTTAAACTAGAAGTAGAATCTAAAACTAACTAGCCATTTTGGCATAGTCATAAATGGTTTATTTAAGTATATCAATTTATCCACTCCCATTAACAAAATTTAGTTAAACAAATACTTCCCTCCACTCCTCTCGTAATACTGATCTACAATCTCATAGATGGGAATATTTTATTTTTATGAATCATTGATGTTTAATAAAGCTTAGTATAAAATAATGTTAAAATGTGGTTAAATATTTCGTGATATCGCTGGCTGTTTAATTATACACACGTTTGTGTATGTGAATATCTACTACCCTTGTAGCAGTGTCTCTTTGACGCAAAATAATCATTTTCCATCTTTTAAAATGCAGTTTCTTAAATCTGAATCGCGGAAGCATATTTTTGAAATTAATTTTACCGTATGCAAGCTGCGTATGCCACGCTTTATATGTGAAACATTTCATCCAAAATGATTATAAAAGGCACAATTGGCACTACAATATTTTTTATTTTTGTTATCAAGTTGCTTATATATTTAGTTAGCATTAAACACATTTTCTGTTTTTATTTTTTGTTTTTGTATGTTTGGCTTTTAGCATTGGATTTATGGAAAGCAGTATCTTATAAAATGTAAAATCATTAAATATTTTAAATAGTCTTTTAATCTTCGTACTATAATGGACGTAGCGTGTATGTAACCAAACTCTCGCGCCATCTATTGAAGGACACCACGAACAAAAATCCACAAAAAAATTCACACTTTGGTATTCAAGATTCAGACTATTAGAAAAATAAGTGTGGTATGTGCAACAACCATTTCTTTATAATAGAACACAATTATAAATAAAAGTACTCTCCTTCCAACAAGAACACAACTTTCACTAGGACTGTACCTGAGGATTTGATTATATCTTTATTGGTGTAATTTTTAAATGTAGTACTGTGAAACTGGAGATCTTAAAATATTATTTTTTCAGTAAATAATTACCACTTTTAATATATAAAATCATTCCAGTTTACACCAGTAAAATTTATAAAAAATTTTAGCTCAGTAAAATGAATGATTTCGATGCAATGAGTTGCGTATGATTAAAGAGAACAATCCGGACACTTTTCCTGTGCAGTATTTTCCAGAAAAACTCCTTTTTTAGAAAATGGTTATTTTTTTAATACTACGATTAGTAATTACTAGTACAAACAGCTGCCCATAGAGCGGCGTTTCTGCTGGTCTTTAATAATATGTTGTGACGTATACTTATTAATTCTGTGATCTTGGTGTAAAACATTGACAAAGATAACTAAAATACTGAAGCGTAAGGCATATTTAGAGGTCGACTTTTAGCTACTTAGCTTCTTTCAGGTTGTTGTGACGCGTTCTTTTATTGACGGTTTCTCATAAATTATCTGGTGAAAATCATTTTAAGTTCATGTAAGCTATAACAAATGACTTTATTTCGTCCTTTAACGTTTCTACAAACTACAACACTTGTATTGCTGTAGGCCTATGTTACAAATGACATTGCCTATCGCAAACTAATGAACTTACTAGTTCAAACTAGCCACAATAGCTAACACACTGACTGATTCACTGTTTTGAAATATCACTCTACGGTCTCTTAACTATCTCGTTTATACTTTTGAATGTGTGGTAATTTTTGCGTTATTACTTTAAGAGTTTCTAGTAGTTTTAGACCTGTCTTAACTTCCGGAACTTGTTTTCATTACATCATCTAAGATCTGCAACTCTCTCTAGCTAAATAACAAGTTACAATATTAAAAAGTATATATTTACAACAGTATATTCGAACAGAGATTCACAAGTTGGGCAATCAGACGTTCTGGTCTGGCAGGAAGGTCCCGGTTTTTTGGAATGTTGTCCCTGTGATTCGATAGATCATTTTGGAAGACGCCTAAATGTCTCGGTTTGAATTTTTGTTAATAATCTATATACTTGTTACTAACTTGTATTTAATGATTTGAGCCCCTGATAACCGTAAATCGACAGATGTATTTTTTAAAACTTAATATAGAAATTATCACCCAACTATAAATGTGTTGTTATAGCCTTTGCTTGTTTCTCAGAAGTTGGTTATAAGGTAGTTTGCAGCAGGCGACATGATGCCATAGCTCGAAATGAGTTGGTATAGATTTTGCTTCTTTGTCCGAAGTTGGCATTAAGGCAGTCTGCATAAGGAAATATGATGCTATTGTTACGACAGCGGAAGTCACGTGACGCTACTGGCGCATTGGCGCTGGTGGTGTGTGCGAGGAGTTTCTCGAATGATCGTGAACTTCCTAGTTTGTTCGGGACGCCCTATTTTTTAGTATATAAGCCCGGCAAATAAAAGAAGAGAGAGATATGCAGATAGATTGAAGATAGGGATAATTGCGTCAAGCGAACAGTAGGCACCGTAAGTAAAGTGTGTGCATCACTGATTAATAGCGTGTGTTATAAAAGTTGTATCGAGAAAAAATAAACTAGTTTTAATTAAGAAAGGACTTGTATCGCTGAAGTTCCTCGGAAATAATTTATACCGGAAATTAAGGAAATTATCAAACGAGCAGATACGTAACAAATTGGTGTCAGAAAGTGGGACTTAAAAAAAAAAGAAGGAAAGAAAAAGAAGAAGATGGAAAGGAGAAGTGGCTAATCAAACTACAGCTTAGCAGGTTTGATGGCAGCAATACAAGAACAGCAAAAGAAACAAGAAGAACGAGAAGATAAACAAGAAAAGAGACTGCAGCAGTGATTGGAGGAGAAAGAAAATAAACAAGAAGAGCGACAACAGCAGTGGCAAGAAAACCTGCAACAGTGGAAGCTCGAACAGCAAAATAAACAAGAAGAGAGATTACAGCAGATGTTGGAGGAGAAACAAAAAAAAACAAGATGAGAGGCTACAGCAGATGTTGGAGGAGAAACAAAAAAAAACAAGATGAGAGGCTACAGCAGTGGTTTGGGGAGAAAGAAAATTAACAAGAAGAGAGACTACAACAGTGGCAACTGGAACAAGAAAGGAAACAAGAAGTACAAATGGAAAATATTAGTAAATTTCAAAGTGAATTAAATACATTAAATGACGATTTACTGTATCTTACATAAGGAGGATATATTAGCCATGGACCTAATCAGCCCCAGACAACAGGAAGCCCCTTCC
>NW_013665899.1:26182-28029 GCF_000517525.1 Limulus polyphemus
AACCCCACGTGAAGCAGAAGCCAATGAGACGGAGACCAGTACGGAAGAAGAAACATCCTATAAAATTGAGAGACTTTGTTGTATTGTTAATTATCTATTGGTTTAATGTAAGTGGCTATTGTTCGGGACGAACAATACTAGGGAAGGGGCAATGTTACGAGAGGAATAATTAAGGAAATTATCAAACGAGCAGATACGTAACACTATTATTGAATTCGTTCACTGAGCAACTGATTTTGCACTCACCAAAGAAGGGAAAAAAAGAGAGACAGTTGAATGTAACTGCTATTCACAGCCGATGTTCCATCTTCAAGTCGGGAAGCATTTATTTAATGTTACTCAAAGTTAAATGACAATTGGTCAGAATTTTAAACCAAGACCATAGCCAGCAAAGGTTGTTCGAAAAACTCAATCGCCAGAGAGATTTTTATACCATTAATAATGTAAATAAAAATATAGTCACTTGCTGATATTTACTGTTCCCATAATTGCTTGCCTGTAATTTTTCCTTAAAATAGATGAGAGTTCCAGTTTCAAAATTTAAAAATCTGAGCGTGTTCCAATTTTATTATTTGAAAATTTTGCCATTCTAAACACAAGGGCTATCTGCATCAGACATCCCTAGTTTTAAACTGATAAGACTAGAGGGAAGGCAGCTAATCGACAGCACTCACCGACAGCACTAGGGCTATTCTAACAGACCATCATTCTTATAACACACCATTGCTCAAAGTGCAGGGCGCAATTTTGTAACAAGAGGATGAGAACTCCAAATTATCGGATTCGTAACCCTTCGACTGCTAGTCTTCATTCAGTTATATTGTCAACGTGTAAGAATAAGCATCGTGCAAAATATGTCATGTGACAAGCGATACAGCCAGTGTATGCTTATTATTCCTGGTGAAATCGACAAATTGAAATTTGTAAAAGAATAAATATTTTACGACAGATAATGCTTATCAGACTTTATAATAAAGCTTTTTCAAAAAAATAATTGAATGTTCAGCATCTTATATAACTTTGGATTCCATAAGCACATTTTTTCATTGTTTATTGAAAAAAGAAATAAAAAGATTTTCAGTCCTTACTTGACCTTGTAAATAAAGAAAGCGGAAATATGAGACTCAGCCTAAACACCAAGAAAACAGAAACCATGGTTATATCAAAGACATAAACTAGTCCAAAATGCACTTTATCATTAAATGGTACCCTTCTCAGTCAAATCTACGAACTCGAATACTTAGGGACATGGATTATATCAGATGGCAGATGTCAAAATGAGGCCAAGAGCAGAATTGCACAGTCTAAGACAACACTTATGAAGATGAAAAATATATTGACTAACAAAGGTATATCAATGAAAGTGCGCAAAAGAGTTCTTAGCTGCTTGATGTACGGTTGCGTATCATGGAAAATAAACAAACAAATTGAAAAATCATTTAATGCGACCGAAATATGGTTCCTGCGTAGAATGTTTAGGGTTTCCTACAAAGAACGGAAAACAAAAGAAGTTCTAAAACAAACAGAAGCAAAAAAACATTGATAATAAAAGTAAGAAAGAGACAAGCAGCATTCTTTGGTCATGTGATGAGGAGATTGGGATGGAACATTTGATAACAACTGGGAAATGTTTGTGGAAAAGAAGTAGAGGTAGACAGCGGGAGAAGGTCCTGGACAGTTTAACAATTTGACTACACAAAGAGAGGGTGATTGGTGTAATCACAAGTGCCTGGGACCGGAAAAGGTGGAGGGACATGATCGTCTACGCTACAAAGTGGCCAGGTGGTTAGGGCGCTCGACTCGTAATCTGAGGGTCGCGGGTTCGAATCCCCGTCCCACCCAAACAT
>NW_013665899.1:28233-29604 GCF_000517525.1 Limulus polyphemus
CACCAAACCTGCTCGCCCTTTCAGCCGGGGGGGCATTATAATGTGACGGTAAAAAAGTAGCCCAAGAGTTGGCGGTGGGTGGTTATGACCAGCCGCCTTCCCTCTAGTCTTACACCGCTAAATTAGGGACGGCTAGCGCAGATAGCCCTCGTGTAGCCTTGCGCGAAATTAAAACAAAACAAAAAAACGCTACAAAGCACGGCAATTGATGTTGATGATTAAGAAAATCTGCAAAGCCAAAATACCATTGCACATAAGTTAGGTCTTTGCAATACCATTGCACACAAGTTAGGTCTTTGCAATACCATTGCACACAAGTTAGGTCTTTGCAATACCATTGCACATAAGTTAGGTCTTTGCAATTCCATTGCACATAAGTTAGGTCTTTGCGCATAAAGTTCAAGTTAATTGACACATAATAACTTCCAGTTAAAAATAAAATACATATTATAGCAAGATTCAGATTCACAGTTGAAACGAAACAACTTGGGCTAAATGGCCAGGTCAGAGACCCCAGGTTAAGGCATTGCGAGCTCTACACACTAGAACTGCTGACCATAGAAAGCAACCAGTTACAAGCGACTGTCTCCTACATAACTTATGTAAACCGAATAGTAGTATTGACTTACTTTTAGAATATGCAGAGCGTACTGAGCCACACCTGGCCATTTTTATGGGAAACTGAAAAGTTGATTCAAATAACAAGAAGAAAAGATTTTGCTTTATATTTATGTGAAAAGAAAATTTAATTTTTGTATAAATGGACGACAAAAATATGCATCAACGTTCACTCTAAATATTCGAGTTTGTTTATGTGCATTACGCACGAAGCGTTAAGATAGCATAAAAAATGTATCATCATGGTAATTTTAATATTCCTGTGAAATCTCTATACGGTTTGTATTACCAGTTGACTTCTGTTAAACGGGTTTCTCAAATGAGTGTTTGAAAAATCTTGTTATCGTGCACTTCAGAAAATTCTATATGAAAGTAAAGAATATGTAAATCTTACTGCCTCGTCGCAGTGTGCATTAAATGTGTAGGAAAAGGATGCTTAACTTTTAAAGATTTTTCACGAACTACTTCGTTGCAGTGTGCGTTAAGTGTGAAGGAAAAGGATGCTTAACTTTTAAAGATGTTTCACGAACTGCCTCGTCGCAGCGTGCGTTAAATGTGTAGGAAAAGGATGCTTAACTTTTAAAGATGTTTAACGAACTGCCTCGTCGCAGCGTGCGTTAAATGTGTAGGAAAAGGATGCTTAACTTTTAAAGATGTTTCACGAACTGCTTCGTTGCAGTATGCGTTAAATGTGTAGGAAAAGGATGCTTAACTTTTAAAGATGTTTCACGAACTGCTTCGTTGCAGTATGCG
>NW_013665899.1:30189-31386 GCF_000517525.1 Limulus polyphemus
GCTTCGTTGCAGCGTGCGTTAAATGGGTAGGAAAAGGAGGCTTAACTGTTAAAGATGTTTCACGAACTGCTTCGTTGCAGCGTGCGTTAAATGGGTAGGAAAAGGAGGCTTAACTGTTAAAGATGTTTCACGAACTGATTCGTTGCAGCGTGCGTTAAATGGGTAGGAAAAGGGGGCTTAACTTTTAAAGATGTTTCACGAATTTTAGGTTTTTAATTTTAAGTAAGGTGACATTGACCCGAAAATACAATCCATAGGAATTGGGGGCGGTTCAAGCGGTCACAATAAAAGACGTTACAAATTAAGTGAAATAGTTAATAACATGACATGTATTTTAATACATCTTTAAGCGTGTGCAGAAATTACGTACAGAATTTTTGCTGTGTGCCGGAGCATGTTATATTTGTTATATGACAGGCAAATTTTCGCTTTGCGTGCTACGTGGGGCACGCACGCCACAGATTGGACCTTTCTGGTGTAGGATAATTTAATTTACTTTACTAAACACATATGCATATCGAGAAAGAAAAAGCTATGAATAAAATAATTCTAAAATACTCCGTTGTATTTAATACAAACAAGTATGTACCAATTTTCAAAGTTGATTCCAGAAACTTTTTGGATTATATCAGTGGCTTGAAACTTATGTTTAAGCTAATTGAATTAGTTTTCTTCTGTCTTAGTGACAGGATTCTCGCGCACTCTGTGGTTGTTAGAGATTGTTACCAGATTTTATATTTTCCAAATCAGTTATTTCCAATATCCCGTATTGCTTTTTATTACTGTTATCGATAGCAGAGCAAGAAACTGAGGGGCTGTATAAATTTTAGCCTTATTGTAGCTAATTCTTTTGGTAAGAATTTAATTTATCCGCGCGTTAGCAGGCACGTGGCCTTGGCGCCTGTTTTAAATTTTGACACATTTTCGAAAACACGTGAACACGCGTACACACAAAATGTGTACATGATTGATTTTTGTTTTATTGGTATTTAACGGTGTTGAGATATAACGTATTGGGCTTTGTTTTATAACTGAAACATTGGAAGTATACACCTGGAAAAAAGTTAAGCACCCCCGTGTTTTTTTTCAAGTGATTCAGATTCGACGTTCTTGTGACTGATTATAAATTACCATTCAATCTAAACGTGTTTATCAAATGAAATTATGCATTATTGGGCACAAGAAAACAAGATTATC
>NW_013665899.1:32328-34879 GCF_000517525.1 Limulus polyphemus
CAATAAGCAATCCTGAAAAATATTTGCGGGTGCTTAACTTTTTTCCAGGTGTATATTATACACAGAGTTTTGTCGTGATTCTGCGACATATGTGTTATCTATATAACATTAATGTATTATTTTATATGATACACGTACGATTGTGTGTCTTGCTACTTAACAGATAACGCTTCCCGTGAAACGCAGCTACACACTACTGTTTTGAAAGTATTTGATAACGGCCATTTTCTTGACTGATACAGCTATGTATCTGTAGCACAGAAAAATTGTTGAAAAGCTTGCTCACGCCACACCTGTAGCGAGTATAGGATACTATAGTTTGTGTCAGTGTTTCTGCTTTGGAAGTATGTTTAACTGGAAGCCAGGCGTAAGTACATACTTTATATATACCGGTGAGTGAAAAGTCCTGTTGTTAAGTGCAGGCCCGCCGACAGAGGGGGTGGGGGCAACAAGGGCAACTGCCCAGTTGCCCTGGCGAATGAAACCTGGTTATGCCGTAAAGTCCGCAAAGCACTTTTAGGCTATGTCTTCATTTAATCACAAAAAGCATAGTTTTTGGTTTTCTTTGGATATAGATGCTTGATACATTAAGAATGACTGAAATAATAATTTGAGTAATATTTGATATATATTTGTTACCTTATAGATTTAATAGATATTTGTTGTTACTTTATTAACGTTTTTATGCTTATACTGTAAGCTAAAAACGGCTACTGCTATGATTTTTCTTTGTTCATGAGCTCGTTGCTGTCCTAATTTAGGATATTATTTGTAATAAATTCTTTAAAATCTTAAAGAGAGAGAGAAAGGGGCCCGATGAGGATGTTTGCCCCGGGGCCGCGCTGGCTCTCGACGCTTCTGGTTTAAATTCGAATATGTGGTGGTTGTGACAAATCTGCCATTTTGATCTTTCTTCAGCTGCATTGACGTATATTAAATTTGACTTAAATACCTATTGTCTTAAATACGATGTGTCCATACACGCATCGTGTGTGTGACTCTAATCTGTAAATAATCAATTGATCAGGCGGGTCGTTATTTTAATTCCATTTTACATTGTTAACGTTTCTGTGATGTCGTATGGAAAAAGCTGTTAACCAAAGCTATAAGTATGACGTTCTTCCAACCAAAAAAAAAAAAAGACTTGAGTTTAAAGCTTTATATACCACATGCATATCTTTCAAAGTTTAATATTGTTTAACGAGCCGTGGTTGAACTCTCTCAGCTTTACTAAATGCTGTGTAAGGTGTAGAGGCCATAGGTAATACACACGGTTATTTGAAGATTTGTAATGTAAACACTACTTGAACTCTTATCAACCGTTAGGTGTAACGTTCAGCATACACTATCGATAGAGTATAGACATGATACCGAAGCTTTGTTTTGGTAGCGAAGTTACTCAATGGATGTCGAAAAGTCTATAGTTTCTGGTAATTGGTAACGGGTTACTGAGTTCTGAGCACTCATCAAAAACAGGTAACATATTTCCGGAATTTCATTTTACCTCCAACCAATCAGAAAACAATGCCAGATCATGTGGCAAGATCTTCTCTCTCTTGTCACAAAATGGCTGTTACAAGTATAATTATTATTTCTGGAAATATTTCGTATGTGTATTCTACAAGGTGTTTTGAAACTTTCATTAGTAACGTTATTTCTAAATTGTGTATTATAGACTGCGATGGTTAACCTGTTGGCATTATAGTGAGTTTGTGAATAAAACTTCTATGAACTCTGAAAGAGTAATCTACAGACTCAATTCCAATTTTGTTTTTAAAACTTCGCATCCATTTTATTTTTGGAGATAATATCATACATGAAAAGTTTAGTTCTGACTGTTCTGAGTTACTTATTCCTCTAAAATAAAACCATTCAACTTGCAAGACTTTGAAATCTCCCTAAAAGTCTTTCCTCCTGATTGTTTTTATTATTTATTCTATAATTTTAGCAGCTCTTCCGGTAGAAGTTATTACATGATTATGTAGCTTTGCACGAATATTCAAAATAAATAAACAATGTTTAAAATTTATTTTAATCTAGTGCAAATACATAAAAAATAAAATATTCCAGAAAAAATAGTTATTATAAGTATCGTAACATTTAAAAATTCTTAATCTGCACTCAAACTGAGAGTAACGTGTAAATGTTCCCTAAAAATGTGAAAAATGTTCAGCATTATTTCACTTTTCTTCATAATTTATAATGGGGCTCGGCATGGCCTGGTGGTTAGGGCGCTCGATTCGAAATCTGCGAGTTTGGGTTCGGATCCGCATCGTCGTGAAAAATGTTCAGCATTATTTCACTTTTCTTCATAATTTATAATGGGGCTCGGCATGGCCTGGTGGTTAGGGCGCTCGATTCGAAATCTGCGAGTTATGGGTTCGGATCCGCATTGTCGTGAAAAATGTTCAGCATTATTTCACTTTTCTTCATAATTTATAATGGGGCTCGGCATGGCCTGGTGGTTAGGGCGCTCGATTCGAAATCTGTGAGTCGTGGGTTCGGATCCGCATCGTCGTGAAAAATGTTCAGCATTATTTCACTTTTCTTC
>NW_013665899.1:35605-37253 GCF_000517525.1 Limulus polyphemus
GAACATGCTCTCCTTTTCAGCCGTGGGGACTTTATAATGGGACGGTCAATTCATTGACAAACGAGTAGTTCAAGAGTTTGGCGGTGGGTAGTGTTGACTAGCTGCCTTCCCTCTAATCTATCACTGCTAAATTAGGGACAGCTAGCGCAGATGGCCCTCGTGTAGTTTGCGAAAAATTAAAACCAACCATCCAATTCATAAATTTAAGCATTTCAGTGAAGACGGTTCTTTGTCGTTTATAGCATTATTGTTGGTCAGAAGCTTATTCTTAAAGTACAAATAAAAAACAGAATTGTAAGAGCAGAACGCTTGATAATATTTCCACTTGATGGGTTATCACTTGTGAAAAAAAGGTCGTGAAAAGTAGAACATCTGAATGAGGTTGCCTAATTTTGAGCACTTTCCGACCCCTTTTCTTTGTCTTTCAGTATAAAAAATATAACTACAGTTGTCCTTACACCATTTTATAATTCATTACAAGTAATCCGAGGTAGGAGAGATTACGTTTACGCATGGAAAAAGATGCATAAAGACATAAAGGTATAGATACATTTTTTTGTTTAACCGAAAAGTTTATGGTACGCTCTCGTACATTATTGATATTGTCTGGTGTTTGAGCCTCTGTATGTCAGTTACTAATTAAATATATCTCGGTAAAAACCACGTTTCTGTATCGTTCACGACAATTTGTATATATATAGCTACAACAATTTCTCATTATTTATTGACAAAAGGTATCTCCGATAATCTTAAGCCACATCACTTTTGTAATAGAATACATGGTTTTAGTAAGGATATTTGTATCATTTTTTTTTCTTCCTCATCTGTATCAGTATGTATGTTTATAAGTCAGTAAGACATTTAATAGTATGAATAATATGCCAAACTAATGTGTATTTACTAAATAGTTGTATCATTTTTTTCTTCCTCATCTGTATCAATATGTATGTTTATAAGTCAGTAAGACATTTAATAGTATGAATAATATGCCAAACTAACGTGTATTTACTAAATAGTTGTATTATTTTATTTCTTCCTCATCTGTATCAGTATGTATGTTTATAAGTCAGTAAGACATTTAATAGTATGAATAATATGCCAAACTAATGTGTATTTACTAAATAGTTGTATCATTTTTCAGGTTTGAAATTTTAACCTTCGAATCTGACAGTACATTTGTTGAAGGACATAGTTTTGAAATCATTAGGCCAGTCTCGTCTCCTTGTCCCTCATGAAGTAAACTTCTGGATACGAAATGTCCTTCAACGAATGTGCTGTAGTCGGTTCGCTCATTAAAGTTCTTTTCAGCACAAGACACTGCAGAGTTCATGTGATTGTCCTTAAACGTACGGGAATTGACTATAAACAGTTTTATGAAGTGGCCTTACCAGCTATTCGCCATTATTTACTGTTATTAACTTTTACTATTTTATTACTTTAACTACTAATAACGATTGTATAAATCCACACAAGCAACGCCTTACAGACATAATTAAATCTTTATATTTTGTTCTTCAAATGATTATTTATGTACCTCTGTTCTCTCTCTCTCAAAACTACTCTCTCTCTCTCTCTCTACTACTATATATATATATATATATATATAGTATGTGTGTAGTAGTAGTAGTAGTATAGTATATATAGTATA
>NW_013665899.1:37274-40549 GCF_000517525.1 Limulus polyphemus
TAATTTATTTTAGTTTCTTACTAACTATATATTATACGTTACTCTTCGTTCTCTCTCTCTCTCTCTCTCTCTCTCTCTCTATATATATATATATATATATATATATATATATATATGTGTGTGTATGTGTGTGTGTATAACGAACATTGTAATACACTAATGACGCGATTATGATATGTTTGGACTTGTAGAATTTTCCACAATACGTTAATCCCTTTGTGTGAGCTTTCATGAATAACACACATAAAGGAATTGAGGTTGGATTTCTTTTTTCCATTTTTGGTATTTAGGTGCTTAATTTTCAATTTACCGATTTGTTTGTTATACTGCTTGTAGACTATTTTACGTTTTAGTAAAACACAATGAGCCCCCTATCGTTAGAAAACAAAACAAAAACACACAAAATGAGACACTGAAATTTCTATCGCAAACTACAACTGTGCCGTCTTTATAATTGTCTATGTTCTGCCTTGAGTACTCTTAAAAACATTTTAGTGTGATTTGTTTTGGAAAACACTATACTCTTAGGCATTTCTAAGGCAAAACAAACGACGAGCGTAGTTCATCAAATGCAGCGCGCGCATCCTCTTATTTTCAATGATCAGTTCTTTCAAAATTAAACAACAGTTTCAATTATTATCACAACTGAAGCCCTATTTCTCAAATAGCTAAACCATTTTTTATGTATCTTTAAATCTTTACCTTTAAATGCGGCTCAAACCAATCACTCACTTTTTTTCTTACTGGGAGAGAAGGGAAGTATGGTTGTAAAGAAATTGATGATTAACATTGCTGAGAATGATGGGAACTATCTGTTGTTGTTTTTTACTTCGAGAAAACCTTGTACTATGAATTTTTATATACTGATTATAGCATACTATTATTGACGGCTAATTAAAGTATACATCTATAGACATTTTAGGTAAGACTTGACCTATTTCATAAATAAGAAGATTTGTCTTAACATATGTAAGAGAAATATATTTTTGCGTCATAAGTGAAAGTAACAGTCAATTTCGTATTACCACTGTATGATAGTATTCAGTCGAATTTGGAACATGAACACTTACGTAAGGTAAGTAAATATTCATACTCGAATAATTCATTGGTGACTTATCACGTATTGAAAGGAATAATTTATCAACTTCTGCCAATCCTATAAACCGCTAGTTTTGTTTTCTTGTCTTCTTCGATCTTACAAAACGAATCTATTTTCCGTAAAAATATTCTTTCTCTTAGTAGGGAAAAAATATTTTTTATAAGGAACGTTTTGTTGAAAATAAAAAGGACGGATTTTTATTTGATGTTACTCGAATTAGATGGAAATGATTATGTATGTAAATACCTTGCATACATGTATATAGATCTCACATATGTAATAGCAATAACTATGCACAGTGCCATTATAAGAAGTTTTCAAGTTTAATGGACCATATTAAACACGCAACATATAAACATTGCACGTTTATATACAGCAAGCCATGGCTTTAAACATTTGAAGCAAGATAAGCCCGCGCACACATTTTGGAGTGACCTGCCCGTATGTGTGCAAGTACCGGAAGTGACTACAGCTTTTTAGTTCATGTGCCACATGTGTGTATACTTGAACGTGTTTTACTTACCTGTACTGTGATTACCATAACGCAGTGAAAACAGCCGGACCGTTTCCCTTGTTCAACATGTGCTGTAAGCGGTACAAGCCGCATGAGTGTTGTTGTCGGAACATATGCAATCTTTCTCCTATCGACTAGGTTAAATGTGTCGATGCTATTGTTTATTTACTCCAATAATTATACAGTGAAATAGCTTCTTAAAGTTAATGGTTTCGATATGCTGTTGGACTGTTGGTTGGATTTTTATCATAGACTTAGTTCCTCAGCTTTTCTCTTCAACTCGGCAAGTAAAACTGACATGACTAACCGGATGGTAAGTTTGAAGTCACTTATATTAGGCCAAGTCTTTCACTTGATGATGAGTTAGTTCTTCAGAGAGCTTGAAAACTTGGTGGAAAAACAAACTGCGTGTATTATTGATATTTGAAATAATCTACGTGCTTCAATGACCATGATACTTTCATTACATATATTCCTGTTTTTCTAAATGTTGAAGTTTCTATAAATAATTGTGTAAGTGTAATTAAATGTCCATTAAGCTTGTTAATTTTAAATTGTTGTAACTAATACTTAGATCATTATTGCGGTCCGTATTGTGAGAATTCACTTCTTATATAATGAGATATTTCAATGTTTATCAGCGATAATGATTATTATGAAAAGTTGCACATTCTTTATGCAGTTTTTGACTGGGTTTTATGCAACCACAAACAATAATATACAGCAAAACGAACGTGCTAGTGAAGAACATGAAATACACGTAAATTAATTCCTAGTGACCTAAGTTGTGAAGGATTATAGTCTTGACACAGGTCTTGATGCCTTTAGTTGTGGCAATATAAATTGAAACTGGTCACTTGCATTGTAACAACACATCCTGTTGGACGTGCCTGAGAAGGAATTGTAGTTTCTACAATGAGATAAAAGTAAACAATTGCTAACAATTACAACGTGATCTTATCCAATCAAACTGAATGAAACAGTTTTTTTTTAAAGTATTTTGTTTGTTTGTTATTTGCGTTTCAAGTTTTTGTTCAACGGAGTTTAATGATTAGATGTTGCTATAATATACCAAACAATTTGAACTATACATTCAATCATTACAAATTTAAGATTGTTGTCTGGCTACTTAAAAATTTAGAGAAAAATGACCTTTAAACTCAATAAATTATAAAAGAACTTTTTATTTGAACCAACGTTTCGCCATTGTGGCTTCATCAGTTGGTTCAAATAAAAAGTTCTTTAAAATTATCTGGAGTTTAAAGGTCGCTTTTCTCTAGCGTTGTAATAAAAATTTGTAAATCCCTCCAGTGTGCACTACAAATTTTTGAAAGACAACAAAAAATAGAATAAGCTATTTGTAATCTACATACTTATTATGATAAAAGAAAAATATACTGAGAAAAGATGAAATAACAAACATGAAATTTATGTTTTGTCCTTGAATTGTTTATGTCTTGCATGTCACGTGGAAAACATTGTATAAATGAAGACTTGATAAAGCTTCATCTTGTACATGTAATGTTTTATCTTCAGGTTTTGTCTCATTAACCAATACTTTAAAATAGCGTGTAAAATGGGAAAAAGCTCTTAGTGAAAAAGATAGAGAAGAAAATATATATGTGTGTATATATATATATATATATATATATATATATATAT
>NW_013665899.1:40559-44249 GCF_000517525.1 Limulus polyphemus
TGTAAAATGGGAAAAATCTCTGAGAGAAAAAGAGAGAGAAAAAAATATATATGTGTGTGTGTATATATATATATATATATATATATATATATCTGATCAACTAGCAGGAAATATCTGGCTGGGTGTGGTTTGTTTTGTTCTTGTAGGTGTGTTGATTTAGCTGAAACAGTCGGATCATTTTTCGATAGCTTTGCCACACCTGCACCAGTCCCTGGAAAAAAAAATGATATTTTGTAAAAGATTGTTTTTTGAATGAGACAGGAATGTCGGGAGTCTATATAGCCTAAATACATTTCGATGTAAATATAGGTTAAAGGATCGAAAATAAGCAACTGTGTGTCACGTATTTAAACAGCATCATAAACAATATGAAGTCAGGTTTAGTAACATTTGAAACGCCAAATGTTCTGTATGTAGTTTTCTTTCAAGAGTGAGTGCTATGGAAGTGAATTATATATGATGAATCCACCACAACGTTTCTTTGACCCCGTTGTGTTAGCGGTACGTTTACGAGCTCACATTGCTAAAATCCGGAGTTCGATTTTCCGCGAAGGATAGGGCGTAGACAGCCCATTGTTTCGTTTTGCGCTAAAACAATGTCAGTCCCTAACTTACAAATCTCAAATTCTGTTCGTCGTATAATTGTATTTCAAAGGAGAGGGATATTTATAAAAGGATAATATTATTCACGTATCGTAATTGAAGTAAAAGTAAGAAGCTTTAGCACTTACATTTGATTATTTTATTTACCATGAGATGATATCTAACGTTTGTTTTTACCCTCGACTCGCGAGTGTATTGCAATCGGGTCTGTGTGTGTGTTTTCGCTCGGGTTTCTCGAAAATTAGTAGACCTGTGTACACGAAAATTTTACAGAAGATGGGAAGTGAGTATGGGACAGTCCTCCCCAAATTTGGTTCACATTCAAATCCGGATTCTGGATCACTTTGAAGCATTTTTTTTATAATAGGGAGATAGGACAAGTGTGATTGGATTTGTACCAAATTCCCTAGGCACGAATGATTATTGAACTTGATAATACTTTTTACAACCTGTGAACTGAAAAATCGTCTGTGAAATATTTCAAGCAATTATCTCGAAAAAATACTCATGTTGATACTACAGGTGACAAGCGAGATATAAATAATTATACAACACAATTGTGTGTGTGTATCGAAAAATAAACCTGACACTACTAGTAGAAGAGTTATCTGTAAACGTGGCAGTAAAAGGAGTAAGGTGAGATTTTCGATTTTGTTTCCAAAAGACGTTGTGTTTTGAAGCGCCAAACGATAAACACGAAAATGCTATGTATCATTAGGTATCTCTTTATTGCAACTTTTTAATAGTGTTCCAAACGACAGCTTTACAGAAATCTTATAGAAAGTTTATCAGTTTTTTTACTGAAATTGTCAACATATATATATATATATATATCGAATCACAGAACGTTATTATTTGTTTCCGTACATAACCAGAACATGTCAGTAACGGTTCAGAACATATAACTGGTAATTTAAAATGTATCATTCTTTTAGTGGTCATGTTTTCATTCACTGTAAACATTTCTTTTTATTTTGTTTCAATTTCGATGGGGAGGAGGGGGGGTGAGAGCCGGTTTCCAAGTCTTTCACTGAAACATTTGAGTTCTATAAATAATGAGAACTGGAAGTGTTACCTTCGTATAGAAAAGTAGGCTACCGGTTTTCATAAAATTCTGACACTCGATAGCAGATTTATTGATGAAGGAAGTTCTCGATGAAATATAGTTTTGTGAATAAATAAATTTTCGTCCTAAAAATCTGTAGTTTCTATGTTTTGTTCTGTTCAAAAAATGTAACTGAAATTGAAACTTGATTGTAGCTGGTAAAAACAAGCCATATATTTGACATATATATATATATATATATATATATATATATATAGCAGCGGTGCTGAAATGAATGCTATGATTATCTTAAATGCAGTTCACAGAAAATTATTGTACAGAATGTTTTTGTACCTCGGGCAGTTCTTTCAGTGACGTCATCAGCTACCGTTTTTAAACTGACAGCGCTGTTATAAAGTTGTTATATAATATAATAATAATAGGGATTTCAAAGAACAGTAAGTTTAATTTAGCTTGGGTCGCTGTATATATAAATAACCATTCATTGGACTGCTATGTTTCATGGGATATTCAACAGAATGGCTTCTCAACAATAGAGTTCAACGTGGCCATGACTACCAGCTGCTGTCATGGTACTGTTACGTGCTGAGTAGTTAATATTCGAGGAAGCTTTACCTTCAAAGTAAAGGTTTGAAAAAAAATCAAAAGGTGGCCGTTGGGGATTACTCACCCTGAAACGTGACTAAAAGATACTTTAACTGTTTGTAGTCTTAAGACAATTTAGTTTAGACTACAAACAAACAGCTGATGCTAGTAAAATAGAATAGGAGATGCGGTGATTTTTGTGTTAATAAGGAATTTTAAATTCAGTTAAAATATCCATAACTATTCAGATTCATTTGTTTGTTTTGAATTTCGCTCAAAGCTACTCAAGGACTATTTGCGCTAGCCGTTCCTAATACTTAGGGAAGGCGGCTAGTCAACACCACCCACCGTCAACTCTTGAGCTACTCTGTACTAATGAATAATCATCGTCACATTATAACACTCCCACGGTTGAAAGGCGGGCATGTTAGGGGGTGGGATTCGAACCCGTGATTTTCAGATTACGAGTTGAGTACCCTAACCATCTAGCCATGTCAGGCCAATTCAGATAAGACTATTACTACCAACAGTGCGTAACTACTTGACAATAGCTTCTACATCTGGGGACTTTGTTGAATATTAGTTGAATAGTTTCTGTATAATATCATAAGAAAGTGGTTAAACAAACCTCCATTTTTTTTCATAGAAAATTACTGCATGATGACTTGTTTTTATTTCTTGGCTTTGTTCGTGGTTGCGAGGTGTTTTAATATTGATATGTTTAATTCATATTATTATACGGTATTATCATCACTTACTGGAACTTTCAGATTAGTGAAAAACTGGTTTTCGCCGACTTGGAAAGAAACTTTTTAATATTAATAGCCTTCAATTAAAAAAAAAGTAGAATTACCACATTTCTGTACTTTAAATGTTGTGTCCATTTTGTCTGTTATGAATTCAAATTTCACCAACCAGTTTAGAAACATTAAAATCCAAGAAATACCCAAGTAACGATGCTAGCGTTATCTAGCCTGTTTCTCGCTGGTGACTCAACAGTAAACTTGAGAGCTTATGACATTAAAAATTGGTATTTTATCTCTGTTGTGGGAAAAGTTGCATCCAAGCCATAGCCCCTAGTTTTTCGGAAAATTTGGCGAAAATAGGCGTGAGTGATAATTATTTAACACTTCAATATAAAAAAGAAGTGAGATATAAATTAAAATATATATATCATTTCAGAGTATCTGTACTATTAATTAGTAATTAATTTATTAACATAAAAAGAAGTAGTAAAAGTACAATATAAATAAAGGTTTTCACCACCATACGCAAGATCCAGCGTGATGTCAGAGGGAAGCAACTATGAGTAACTATTAATGGCTGGAGACGGCTTGAATGGGTAATGAAGAAAAACTTTAATATAACAGCAAATGTACAAATGTACAAAGGTACCCGATGATGACAAAACCTTGTCGAAACGTTGTACATTTGCT
>NW_013665899.1:44727-51680 GCF_000517525.1 Limulus polyphemus
AGCAAATGTACAACGTTTCGACAAGGTTTTGTCATCATCGGGTACCTTTGTACATTTGTACATTTGCTGTTATATTAAAGTTTTTCTTCATTACCCATTCAAGCCGTCTCCAGCCATTATTAGTCTCAAAGTGGGTTCCTCGTCATCGAATATGAGTAACTATGTTACTGATTTCTATTGAAAAGCTCTATACTTTCTTGTATATGACTTCTAGGAAAAGTGTATATTGTCTTCTCAAACGCACAAAATCTTGAGCTTCCTGGAACCTCCAACGGACCTCTGCTTCTGGAGCCAGTTGGGGTCCTCAGGCAGGCCCCAGACCCCCTGTCCTATTCTTGAAGGATCTCTCCCTGATATTTTTTCCAGATGTTGGAATATCTGCAAGCTTCCCAGATTTTTAGTTCTTTGCATGTCCCTGGCGGTGGTCCAATTATCTGGCTTTGTGCTTAACAATAAACTAGAACTTTAGAGTTGTGTAACTTATGGGATAATGCCCATAATTCTAAGAAAATTTGTAGTTAGTGCATCTTCAACTCTTTTGTCGTACACAACGGCCTGCAATGTAAACCAATAAAAATAACATGTTAAAACAACTGTTTTATAAGGGCATGGCATTTATCACAATGGTTGTTGTTTTAGCGCAAAGCCACACAATGGGCTATTTGCAATCTGTACGGCGCGTGGAATCGAACCCCGGATTTTAATATTGTACGTCCATAAACATACCGCTGAACCCCTGGGAATCAAGTATTTATGAAATATGTTGGTTTGTTTTACTTCTGTAGAGAAACTCACAAGTCGCCGTTATTTAAATATACAAAAGCAGCCTACAAGGTAAAGGTTAAAAGTTAAAACCTTCGCCTAAGACGATCAAATTCAAATATACCCCTCTCCCTGCATATCTGAACATTTATTTTTTACCTTACTGAAGAAAACGAGGAAAATACTCAAATTTCCGTTTTCTTTGTGTCTTATCTTAAAAAGTGTACTGCGATGTATAGTATATGTATTGTTACGCCTCTGGTCGTTTGTTGATTACTCGTCCAAATTCTTTCGGAAGAACTTCAGCGATACAAGTTCTTTCTTAAATAAAACTAGTTTATTCTTTCTCAATACAACTTTGCAATACACTTAATTTCCACAGTCACCTTAACTTAAACACACGCTATAATTCACAATGATTTACACACTTTACTTACGGCTTGACTCGATTATCTATCTCTATCTCCCTGTCTGCTATTCAATTAATTATCTCGCTTTATTTGCCTGCTTATATACAGGAATAGAGGGCGTCTAGCAAATACTGGATTATTCATGATGTTCCCCGATCCTTCTAGATACTCGTTACGTATTACCTGCGTCACGTGACTTCTGGTGTCGTAACAGTATTTTTATTTATAGAACATTATGATAAATTAGGTTTCATTAGATGTATAAGAGGAACTTGTATCTAAAATCGGGACAACATTTTATGGCTTTGATTACCAGAAACGACGTTATCATCACTGGTCCAATCTACTATGTGGACGATATGAAACTCTTGACAGAAAGGACCGGTATTTAATATGCCCACATAAGAAATTTGTATTTTTACTTTTATAAAATCCTCTTTAACATTTTTTTTTTATTTCAACGTGCAATCTTATATCATTGAAGCATTTACAACTTTTCCGCCTTTTTTATTTTGGTTGAATATATTTAGCAACATTTGTTTTTCATATGCTTCATTTTCTAGTCTATGAACGGTTAAAAACAAACTTCCACGTGCATAAATAATGTAATCAACCTTGAAGTGTGTGTGATAAAAAAAAAGTGTGAACTGTACGATTTCTTTAGTAACTTGTGATTAAGATTAATTCAAGCTAATCAAAGCGAGTACACTTTTCTGGTGGGAAGATAAGCAGAGTGACATTTCAGTTTAATTATTTGGTATGATAGAACCCAAACCATCCGTGTATAGTCTTCCACTGTGAAACAGGGTCGGGAAGATTGACGTCAATTATAAATATACACAGAAATCCAACAGGTTGTATTGGTTTTAACTTTTCACAGAGTTAATGAGAATAATGATAACACCTCAAAGTCGCAATTGTTGCAAGGTAATTGAAATCATTTGATTACCGGACACTGTTCGACTTGTATTTTATATTCATGTCAAAGCTACTAAGGCTATCTGCCACCGTCCCAAATTTTGAACTACTGACCAGAGGAGAGGCAGCCAGTCAACAGTACCCTATCAACTATCATCCATTCTAAGGGGTTTTCTTTCACTCTTATAATGCACTCACCGTTTAAAGTGCGAGGAATATTGTGTGCGCTCGCGCGGATTCGAACCCGGCTCGACTAAAACAGCTAGTAAACAAGACATTCTGTATGGAGTGTTACTTCTGCTGCATCTTGTACTATTCTATATGGAGTGTTACTTCTGCTGTATCTTGTAGTACTATTCTGTATGGAGTGTTACTTCTGCTACATCTTTTACTATTCTGTATGGAGTGTTACTTCTGCTACTTCTTGTAGTACTATTTTGTATAGAGTGTTACTTCTGCTGTATCTTGTAGTACTATTCTGTATGGAGTGTTGCTTCTGCTGTATCTTGTACTATTCTGTATGGATTGTTACTTCTGCTGTATTTTGTAGTACTATTCTGTATGGAGTGTTGCTTCTGCTACATCTTGTAGTACTATTCTGTATGGAGTGTTACTTCTGCTACATATTGTACTATTCTGTATGGAGTGTTACTTCTGCTGTGTCTTGTAGTACTATTCTGTATGGAGTGTTACTTCTGCTACATCTTGTAGTACTATTCTGTATGGAGTGTTACTTCTGCTACATCTTGTAGTACTATTCTGTATGGAGTGTTGCTTCTGCTGCATCTTGTAGTACTATTCTGTATGGAATGTTGCTTCTTCTGCATCTTGTACTATTCTGTATGGAGTGTTGCTTCTGCTGTATCTTGTAGTATTATTCTGTATGGAGTGTTGCTTCTACTACGTCTTGTAGTACTATTTTGTATAGAGTGTTACTTCTGCTGTATATTGTACTATTTTGTATGGAATGATACTTCTGCTGTATCTTGTAGTACTATTCTGTATGGAGTGTTGCTTCTGCTGTATCTTGTACTATTTTGTATGGAGTGTTACTTCTGCTACATCTTGTACTATTCTGTATGGATTGTTACTTCTGCTGTATTTTGTAGTACTATTTTGTATGGAGTGTTACTTCTGCTACATCTTGTACTATTCTGTATGGATTGTTACTTCTGCTGTATTTTGTAGTACTATTCTGTATGGAGTGTTACTTCTGCTACATCTTGTACTATTCTATATGGAGTGTTACTTCTGCTGTATCTTGTAGTACTATTCTGTATGGAGTGTTACTTCTGCTACATATTGTACTATTTTGTATGGAGTGTTACTTCTGCTACATCTTGTAGTACTGTTCTGTATGGAGTGTTGCTTCTGCTGCATCTTGTACTATTCTGTATGGAGCGTTACTTCTGCTACATCTTGTACTATTTTGTATGGAGTGTTATTTCTGCTACATCTTGTACTATTCTGTATGGAGTGTTACTTCTGCTGTGTCTTGTAGTACTATTCTGTATGGAGTGTTACTTGTGCTACATCTTGTACTATTTTGTATGGAGTGTTACTTCTGCAACATCTTGTAGCACTATTCTGTATGGAGAGTTGCTTCTGCTGCATCTTGTAGTACTATTCTGTATGGAGTGTTGCTTCTGCTACATCTTGTAGTACTATTCTGTATGGAGTGTTGCTTCTGCTGTATCTTGTAGTACTATTTTGTATGGAGTGATACTTCTGCTGTATCTTGTAGTACTATTTTGTATGGAGTGATACTTCTGCTGTATCTTGTAGTACTATTTTGTATGGAGTGATACTTCTGCTGTATCTTGTAGTACTATTTTGTATGGAGTGATACTTCTGCTGTATCTTGTAGTACTATTTTGTATGGAGTTTTACTTCTGCTGTATCTTGTACTATTCTATATGGAGTATTGATTCTGCTGTATCTTGTACTATTCTATATGGAGTGTTGATTCTGCTGTATCGTGTACTATTCCATATGGTGTGTTGATTCTGCTGTATCTTGTAGTACTATTCTGTATGGAGTGTTGCTTCTGCTGTATCTTGTAGTACTATTCTGTATGGAGTGTTGCTTCTGCTGTATCTTGTAGTACTATTCTGTATGGAGTGTTGCTTCTGCTGTATCTTGTAGTACTATTCTGTATGGAGTGTTGCTTCTGCTGTATCTTGTACTATTCTGTATGGAATGTTACTTCTGCTACATCTTGTACTATTCTGTATGGATTGTTACTTCTGCTGCATCTTGTACTATTGTGTTTAGAGTGTTATTTCCGCTACATCTTGTACTATTCTGTATGGATTGTTACTTGTGCTTTATCTTGTACTATTCTGTATGGAGTGTTACGTTATTGATGTTTCATTCGTTAGCAGGTAGCCTGGCAAAATATATAAATAAATAAGCATGCAATATTTATTGTTGTCATCAATATAAACATCATTAAACGCTGTCATCGTTGTGTAGTGTATTCTGAGTGTACTTTTGTAACAGTAAAAGCTGTGTGTTATATACTGGGTCACTGTGGAACGAAATGACTATACAATAATATAATTAGTGTTACTAATTTTTTCATGTCAGGTGCCAGTTGGTGTCACTGTTTTACCTGAATGCGTGGCACCTGGTGGAACTTTTTTATTCCATTGTTACAGAATATTTTACGATAAGATCGAGATATACAAGCGTATGTTTTCTTATTAAACGTATGTAATCATAGGGTTACAATAAAAACGATATTATTGTTTCAGCTTCTTTAAATGTAGGACGTCATTAAGGAATGCGTAGGTTACTGATGTGTAACAAAAATGGGAAAAAAAGGGTTGTACTAGTGTAACTTATTAACGGACTGAACATTTGGAATTAGAATCTCACGCAGCACATTGAGATCGTTAACTTCATATGTGGTTTTAAAATTTTACTAACTTTTTCACCACCAGAACTTGGGCATATAGGATACCATTGTGTCCATTATTACTATACTATTGGATACTAATGTCTTAGTGCCTTACAAATGATTGAGTATACGCACAGAAGGTGTTGCCTCTAGCCTATCTGTGCCACACCTTCATTTTGGATAGGTGATTTTATCTTAAGATAGAAACAGTGTACTATATAGAAAAGAATCACGTTCAATAACATGTGCATGCCTGGATTTTTATGTCGTAAGAAATATTGACCTGATAAACCCACATTAATATAAATAATATTTATTTTACTTTAAATGTATTATCGCTTGAAATCCCAGAATTTGAATAATGTGCAGATGTACGATTGGTCACTTTGCTTGATACTGGTATACCAACATCCAGTGAAACATTTGATTTAGTGTAGTGAGATCGATTTGTTTTCCATTATATTGGTATACCAACATCCGGTGAAATGTTTGATTTGTGGAGTGAGTTTGAATACCTTGCTTCATATTGGTATACCAACATCCGGTGAAATGTTTGATTTGTGGAGTGAGTTTGAATACTTTGCTTCATATTGGTATACCAACATCCGGTGAAATGTTTGATTTGTGGAGTGAGTTTGAATACTTTGCTTCATATTGGTATACCAACATCCGGTGAAATGTTTGATTTGTGGAGTGAGTTTGAATACTTTGCTCCATATTGGTATACCAACATCCGGTGAAATGTTTGATTTGTGGAGTGAGTTTGAATACTTTGCTCCATATTGGTATACCAACATCCGGTGAAATGTTTGATTCACGTTGTAAGTTTGATATATATATATTGGTATATACGGTGAAGGTTTGGTTCCTGGAAATTTACGTGCACCTTGGAAAAATCATGCGCCCGTTATATTATTGGGTTGGCATGGAGGTTAAGATAACCGTTATAAATCATTATGATAGACATATACAATATTTTCGATTTGGTGCGGTATAGACAAATACCAAACTTATTAGATAAAACAACACTGGCCTATGTTTACCGTTGGTACGTGGAAATTTACCTGAGTGCTTTGGCTTTAGTATCCATTCTTTAATATGTTACTTTGTGAATTGGTATTTCAGTATTAAAGTCGTATAATCGTGACTTTCCGTTGCACTGTGCTGCTGTGGATCCTTTCAAGACCACAACAAGGAATATGGTTACAATCGTCACAGTTTCGAAAACTTTGTTTTCCGTGATATGTAATTGAACTGTTTAGAATTTAGATAAACTATGGACTAAACAGAAAAACGTTCATAGAGGTAAAAACTAGTGCAGGATATAATAATAATGAAGGGCTTTGAGCCCCTCTATTCTCCAACTCTAACGTTATAGAACTGATATTTCTTAGGGTTTCAGAGATTTAATTGAGCAAGAAAGCGATACAGTCGGTGCATTTAGTTTTTAAATCGTACAGCTTAGTCTACAGGTTTTGATCTTGCTTATTATTCTATCGTCAATATCATCAGGTCATTAGCTGTGCAGAGGTGCGTGAAAAACGTGAGAATCACCCCTGGCGATTAAAGTTTAAGCTTCTCTACATAAGAAGTTTCCTATTGTGAATTTTCAAAAGTTTATTGCTTTGTTCTGGCAAGGATTTGAGCAGTTTCCGGTGCACTGTTTTTGAGCGAAATTGTTCAGTGTGACGTATTATCTATGATGTGTTCATATACAATTGAGTGAGCATTAGCAGTTGCGGTAAATATTTTTTTGTGACTTGTTAGGTTTTATTACACAAATGTGACTAAGTGGTTTACATCTCCGACACAATTGTAACGTTCTTTCGCATCACTGTTCTTCTTTATATTAATGTGTTAGATACATGCATTTAAAATATTACATTGTTTAATAATCTACATATTTATTTACGTGGCCCGGCATGGCCAGGTGGTTAAGATGCTCGATTCGCAATCTGCGG